>NC_050444.1:63008393-63070329 GCF_903995425.1 Onychomys torridus | reverse complement strand
GACGTGGAAGAAATCCAGCACATCTAGGGTAACCCTTCTGCTTCTGCAACCCCAAGCACCTTCTCACCCACATACAGACCCATAGAGTTGGGATTTCCAGGCCAATAGAACTGGAGTACAGAAATTGAAAGTTTTATTCTCCAGCACCCACATATTTTGTAGGTACACAGGAAATATTTCAGACCCAAAACTTTGGGCTGTCTGGACCAAAACAGAGGTGGGAAACAGGCATCCTTGAATCATCAGGTTAGCAGCACATGTACCCTTGCCTTTTAACCCAGCCTATCTCCCAGACTAATGAGCCTTGTCATCATGATTGAGGTAGAAAATGAGGCAAGCCGAAGGTCACGGGCTCTGCCCAGGTCATTACACCTGTGCTTCTCACCCAGAACCGCCTGCCCCCTGTTCAGAAGACCACTGCCATTTCTTCCTAACCTCACCTCTGCCAACTAGCTTGCTCCACAATGCCACTGTAAGACCCCGAGGTGCAAGAGTTGGGTCTCAGCCTTCTTTTGCCTTGCTACAAGGGCTCAAGGAATGCTGAGGCAGGTGTTAGATCTTAGAGCACTTCCAGAAGCTGTTAGCAACTGGGTTCATGTGGATTTTATTAGCGGGCTGTTGCCCAATGAAGTGTAGAAGATTGGAGGGGAAGGGGGCATTGGCAAAGGTCAACATGGATTACCAGAGTCAAGAACAGCCACTCCAAGGAAGGAGAGCAGAGTCGCCCAGTCTTAAGCAGGCTTCCAGATGTTTCCAGTCACTGGGTCTCTGTGCAGACAGGGCAGTGAACGGATCTTGGAGCGCAGCCAAGGACCTAAATGGTTTTGTTCCTCGCCCCTTTGAGCAGCACTCTGCAAAGGAGGCCTGCTGCAGGAGGTTTTTGGAGCTTACTGTTCTCCTCCAGGCCAGCAGGGACCACATCCCACTGGTTTAATAAATGCCTGCTGGGCAGTGATGCCAAACCACAGACAAGCTGCCTCCTACCAGGGAGCCCGTCAGCCCCACGCTCTCAGACTGGGAGACTGGATTCTGAAAATTCTAGAACCTCATACATTGAAGTTGAAATGGACTGAAAATGACCAGATTTTGCTGTTTATTTTTATTGCAGGGGAAGTTTATGATGCTTGGCATGGTGTCATATGCTTGTAACCCCAGCACTTTAGGGGCTGAGACAGGAGGATTGCTGAGAGTTCAAGGCTAGGCTGAACTGCAAGAAACAGAAACAAGGGCTAGAGAGATGGCTCAGTGGTTAAGAGCACTGCTTGCTTTACCAGAGGACATGGGTTTGGTTCCCAGCACCCACGTGGTGGCTCACAAGTGTCTGTAACTCCAGTTTCAAAGAATCTGATGTCCTGTTCTGCTTGTGGCATGTGTATGGTACACAGATATCTATGTAGGCAAAATGCGCATACACATAAAGTATTTTTAAAGATTTATTTATTTGTTTATTGATTGATTGATTGATTGATTGATTTATACAGTGCTCTGCCTGCATTCGTGCCAGAAGAGGGCACCAGATCTCATTATAGGTGGTTGTGAGCCATCATGTGGTTGCTGGGAATTGAACTCATGACAATGCTCTTAACCTCTGAGCCATCTCTCCAGCCCTAGTTTTTTAACCTTAAAAAAAGAAACAAATGTAAAAACAGAAGACAGAGTAAGGAGAAAGGGAGGAGAAGGAGGAGGAGGAGGAGGAGGAGGAGGAGGAGGAGGAGGGAAGAAAGTAAATGGTCCTTGGTCCTGGAAGTTGGCTATATGTGGGGAGCTTTGCAGATAAGATGCTTTAGAGTGAGTATCCTACATAGAGGCTGGGGAGGGGCTCAGTGGCTGAAAGCACTCGCTGTGTAAGCCTGACCACCTGAGTTTGATCCCCAGATCCCATGGGGAAGAAGAGAAGAGAATCATTCCTAAACCTTGCCCTCTGACCTCTTCACATGTGCCGTGATATGCACATGCCCACACTCATACACATCATCATCATCAATTAGAATATCTAGTTTGGGAATCATTTTTCTGGCCCTTACAGAGTGTTCCATTAGAATGTAAATACAGAGGGCTGGAGAGATGACTTAGTGGTTAAGAGCACTTATTGCTCTTGCAAAGGGCCTGGGTTCCATTCTAAGTGATGGTTCCAGGTGATCTGATGCCCTCCTCTGACTTCCATGGGTACCAGGCACATATGTGGTATGCACATGGTACATATACATACATTCAGGCAAAACACTCATACATTAAAAAAATAAACTACCAGTCAGTCATGGCAACATGCATCTATAATCTCACCAGTGACCTCTCCTGGCCTCTTACAGTGCTAAGCTTCAGCTGCTCTTCTTGACTCTATCCTTAAATCCTGTGTGCTGACCCTGAGGAGACAATTCTCAAAAGATTTTGCCTCAATGATGTTGGTCTTTTCTTAAACACCAACTGGTTCTTCAGCACAAACTGACCAGACCCACAGATTCTTAATTCAAAATACCTAATGGGCCGGGCACGGTGGCACATGCCTTTAATCCCAGTACTCCAGAGGCAGAGCCAGGTGGATCTCTGCGAGATCTAGGCCAGCCTGGTCTCCAGAGTTGAGTTCCAGGACAGGCACCAAAGCTACACAGAGAAACCCTGTCTCGAAAAACAAAACAAAACAAAACAGCCCTAATGGCCCTCGTAGAGTTTTTAAAGGAACTTTGAAACTTCATGAACCAGCCCTCTACCATCTGCTCTGCTCTCAGTAGTATATCCTCTAAGTTCCCATGTATCTCAGAGTTGCTATTGCTATGATGAGACACTATGACCAAGAGCAAATTAGCCAGGAAAGTGTTTGTTTGGCTTACGCTTCCACATTGTAGTCCGTCAGTGAAGGGAGTCAGTGCCTAAAGGCAGAAACTGATGCAGAGGCCGTGTGCAGGTATTTCTTATTGTCTTGCTCATCATGGCCTGCTCCACCTGCTTTCTTATAGAATCCTAGACCACCAGCCCAGGGATGGCACCACCATAATGGGCTGGGACCTCCCCTACCAACCATTAATTAAGAAAATGTGGGCGTTGGTGGCGCCTGCCTTTAATCCCAGCACTCGGGAGGCAGAGGCAGGCAGATCTTTGTGAGTTCAAGGCCAGCCTGGTCTACAGAGAGATCCAGGAAAGGCACAAAGCTACACAGAGAAGCCCTGTCTCAAAAAACAAAAAACAAAAAGAATGAAAGAAAGAAAAGAAAAGTTTACATTATTAAAACATGGGTTGGGGATTTAGTTCAGTGGTAGAGCGCTTGCCTAGCAGCAAGTGCAAGGCCCTGGGTTCGATCCTCAGCTCAAAAAAAAAAAAGAAAAGAAAAAGAAAAAGAAAAAAGAAAATGCCCTACAGCCAGATCTTATGGAGGCATTTTCTCAACTGAGGCTCCCTCCTCTCAGATAACCAGCTTGTGCCAAGCTGACATAAAATTAGCCAGCACAGCATAATAGCTCATTGATTTCTGAACACTCAATGACTTTTCCAAGCCTAAGTTCCAAATTCTTCCATAATTTTTCCAAAAACAACATGGCCAGGTCTGTTATTAGCAATAATCCCATGAACCCGGTACCAATTTCTGTCTTAGGTTTTTAAAAGTGTGATGAAACACCAGGACCAAAAGCAGCTTGGGGAAGAAAGGGTTATTTCAGGGTACAGCTCTCAGGCCACACTTCACCACTGAGAGAAGTCAGGACAGGAACCTGGAGGAGTGCCATTTACTGCCTTGCTCATTCATGCCCTGCTCAGCTTGCTTGCTTATACAAGTCAGGACCATCTGTCCAGGAGTGGCACTATCCACTGAGGACTAGACCCACTAACATCAGTCATTAATCAAGAAAATGCTCTTCAAGCCAGGTGTAGTGACACACACCTTTAACCCCAGCACTCAGGAGGCAGAGGTAGGTGGATCTCCATGAGTTCAAGGCCAGCCTGGTCTGTGTAGTTTGAGGACAGCCAGGGCTATATAGAGAGAACCTGTCTTTAAAAAACAAACAAAAACAAAAACAAAAACAAAAAACTAAAATAAATGCTCTACAGACTTGCCTTCAGACAGTCTGGTAGGGATGTTTTCTCAGTGGACAAAACCAGCACAATTATATAACCAGATCCTTCCTTCCATAGAGAACTCCACCGGGGGACAAGCTCTGAGGATAGGGTGCTAGACAAAGGCCTTGCTCTGTGCAAAAGCTGGTTCCATAGGGCACAATGACGATTCTCATATTCTTCTACATGGATCAGAAGAGAGATGAACAATCCTCTCTAAAGTCTCAAGAGAGCTTGGCTTGAGGAAAGAGCTTCAAAGAGGACCATTCTCTGCTTCAAGATAGGCTTATTCATCTCTTCATGTCTAGCTCTCTAAAGTCCTGCCTCCTTCCAAAGCTTCCCTAAGATGCTCAGCGATCTCTGGGTTCCATTGCTCTTAAAGCTACTTTGTCATCCTCAAAACTCACTTGCCTATCAGGAAGGTGCATCTTCTTTCTCATCTCTGCCTTGTTATGATGTTCCATCATTAGCACAGGGACACCCCAGTCTTTCTCCCAATACGATCAATTTGCTTAGCCTCTGGCCCCGGCCTTTTCCTCCCTCCTTCTCTCGACATGTTCTGTGTCTGAGACAAACACTCAAAACTCTATTATTGTGAGGCGAAGCATAGGGCTGAGATGGCGTGTGGGTCAGTGGTCTGGAGGGATAACTGCTTCTGTCACCATTTTGGTAGGTGATCTTTGGGAGTCTCAGACTCTCCATGTAGTGTAGCAGATGATAATGATGACTCTTGGAACAAACGCTAGGCCAGGGGACCAAAGTCAACATGGATGTTTCTGAAATTGGGTGCCCTGGTATTCCCTTTTATTCATTCTGGGATCCCAGCCTATGGCATGTTGCTGCCCACATTCAGGGTAGGTCTTCCCTGAGTTAAATCTCTCTGGAAATGCCCTCACAAACAAGCACAGAGGTGTGTTTCCTAGATGGTTCCAATCCAATCAAGTAGACAAAGAAGATTAACATATACATACAAGCAGATAAAAGATACACAGCACAGTAACAACCATTGACTCAGGGTGGTGGTGTATTACATAGACTTTCAGCATGTTTGAAGCCTTTTCTTGAGAAATCTTGGGATGCCAGACATAGTTTCAGATCCAGCTCATCAGAAGAATGAGGCAGAAGGATCACTTCAGGTTAGGAGTTAGAGGTCCGTCTGGACAATGTTGCTTCACTCTGATCTCTTGAATTCGAGGAGGGAGGATAAGTATGAATACGATCCAAACTAAGCAATAAAACTGCATTTTAAACATAAGAGGAGGGAGCTGGAGAAATGAGGACTGGGTTAGTTCCCAGCGCCTGCATGTCTGCTTACAACTGTCTGTAACTAGTTCCAGAGGATCTGGTGTCCTCTTCTGGCTCCCCCGCACAAGGCATGCATATGGTCCACAGACACACACGCAGGCAAAACACCCATACATGTAAAGTGAAAATAAACAAACCTTTAAAAAAGAAAAAAAATTAGGGAATGGTTGCTAGTACTCACTTCTGGATTTATTACCAAACATGGTAACTATATCTGGTACCAGTATTTTTCTTTCTTTTTGTTTATTGTTATTGTTGTTGTTATTGATATTATTATTATTACTATTACTACTACTACTACTTGACAAGGTCTCAAATCCCAGGCTGTCCTCGAACTCATTATAGCTAAGGAAGACCTTGAACTTTTTTTTTTTTTAAAGATTTACTTATTTGTTTATTATGCATACAGTGTTCAGCCTGTATGTCTGCAGGCCAGAAGAGGGCACCGAATCTCATTACCGATGGTTGTGAGCCACCATATGGTTGCTGGGAATTGAGCTCAGGACCTCTGGAAGAACAGCCAGTGCTCTTAACTGCTGAGCCATCTCTCCAGCACCCCCTCCCCTTTTTTTGAGACAAGATCTCACTATGTAGTTCTTTGGCTGGCCTGGAATTTGTAATGTACACCTGGCTGGCCTTGAACTCACAGAGATCTACCTGAATCCGTCTCTAGTGCTGAGTTTAAAGGGGAACTTGCCATGTCCAGTGTATGTGGTGCTAGCCCTCTATCAACAGAGCTTTACCCAGCCCTGTGTAGAATATTTTTTTAAAAAACGTTAAGAGAATGAAAATTAAGTGTTCCCACTTCAAAAATGGCAACAAGGTGAGGTGTATGCTAATTAACTAGATTAAACCATTACACAGTTCGTGTGTGTGTGTGTGTGTGTGTGTGTGTGTGTGTGTGTGTACTTTAAAGCAAAGTGTTGTGAAGCTGGGTGGTGGTGGCACATGCCTTTTATCCCAACATTCAGGAGGCAGGGGGAGGATCTTTGTGCGTTCCAGGTCAGCCTGGTCTACAAAGCAAGTTCCAGGACAGCCAGAGCTGTTACACACAGAAACTCTGTCTTAAAAACCAAAAACAACAACAACAACAAGACCCAAAAAAACCAACCAAACAAACAAACAAAAAGAGCAACATGTAGTAAATAATAGATACACTAGAAAATAAGTTTTGGAAACAAATGTTTCTGGTTGAGAAAACAAGGAATGATAATTGTCCTCTTGTTTCTGTTGTATGAGTTTTCCAAGTCTTCTAAAATGCTGATATATTACCTGTGTACAAATTATAGCTTTTAAAATGTTTTGTTTCTATTTATGTGGCTGTTAGTAAAAGGCATGTTTATTTATTTTTGTTTTGATCCTTAGCTTTTTAAAAGAATACGAATGAAAAAAATTTTTTTAGATTTATGTGTTTTTATTTCCTATTGTGAGTGTTTTGCCTCAATGTACACAGCCTGTGTGCAGTGCCCAAGAAGGCCAGAAGAGGGCATTAGATCCCCTGGAAGTGTCACTCAGAAGGCTGTGAGCTGCCTGTGGACTCTGGGATTGAATCTAAATCCTGGGAGCAGCCCATGCATTTAACCACTGAGCATCTCTCCAGCTCCTGTTTTTTTAGTCTTTTGAGACAATTATTTTTTTCAACTATGTAGCTCAGGTTGCCCTCAAACACACAATCCTCCTGCCTCAGCTTTCTGGGTGCTAGGAGTAGAGGCATATAATACCTTAAAAGGTATTTTACACGCAGCTTAAAAGGCAAATTTTTGAAAAGAGATTTTGTTCCTGTAAGAAAAACATAACTAGTTTGGGTGTGAGCAGAAACTATTCAAAGTTTGGCAAAATTGTTTATGAGCAGATGTAACAGCATGAAGCTTCAAAGGGCTGAGAAATAGGAAAAGGGCCAAAGACAATGGAAACTTTCTTTCAATTAAAAGGGACATTCAAGTTAGTTATTCCTTCCCAAGAGCAGATCAGACTTCATGAGGAAACAAACAATGGTAAAATGTGTTGCTCTAAGGGGAAAACAGTAACAGGTGGAAAAGGCTAGAAGCTGATTTCTAGTTTCTGTTCATTCTAGAATGAACAGTCTCACTCTGTACTTGGGCTGACCTGGAACTCACAGGTAGTCCAGGCTGACCTTGAACTGGAAGTGACCCTCTTGCCTAGGTATCCTGAGTGCTGGGATTTACAGCTTATGCCACCATACCTGGATTGGAGTCTTTTTAAAAAACAATTGAGACATAATTTATATATATAACAGAGTACATTTTTTTGTAAGACAGAGAGAGGGTCTCATTACAAAGCCTTGGCTGGGCTGGAACTCACAGAGTTCCATCTACCTCTACCTTCCAAGTGCTGGGATTAAAGGTGTGTGCCACTACCCTGAGCAGTATAACATTTCAAAAGTATAATTTAGTAGTTTTTTCTTTATTCACAAGGTTGTGTAATTATCACCACCACTGCCTAATTTTAGAAGATTCTCAACACTCAAAAAAAGAAACTTTCATACCTCTTAGTAAGCATTCTCGTGTTCTGGTGGCTACCACTTACCCTACTTCCTTTATGTAGATTTCACCATTCTTAGCATTTCTTGTAACTGGAACCCTGCAACGGAGCATGGTGGTGCACACCTGTAACCCCAGAGCGTGGGAGGTACAGGAAGAAGGAACAGGACTCCAGGGTCATCCTCAGCAGCTGGAGAGTCCAAGGCCAGCCTGGGCTACTTGAGACCCCATCTCAGAAAAAAACAAAACAAAACCCCAATGAGTAAGTATATAAGGTGAATCATACAATTTGTGACTTTTTGTGTTTTGCTTTTTTTTTTGTCACTTAGCATGTTTTCAAGGTTTACTCATGTTATAATATGTCACTACCTCATTCCACTTTTATGATTATAGCTTTGTTGAAATATAATTCATATACTGTATGAAATACCCATCGTAAAGTATACAGTTGAAGGGTTTTAATATATAAATTGAGTTGAGGAATTACAATTTTAGGGGTTTTTTTTGTTTTTGTTTTTGAGACAAGGTTTCTCTGTGTAGCCCTGGCTGTCCTGAAACTTACTTTGTAGACCAGGCTGGCCTCGAACTCACAGAGATCCACCTGCCTCTGCCTCCCAAGTGCTGGGATTAAAGATGTGAGCCACCACTACCTAGCACAATTTTAGAGCATATTAATCACCCTTCAAAAGCCAAAAACCAAAAACTTATAACCATCAGCAATCAAGCTACTTCTTCCAAACCTTAGGCAAGCACCAATCTACTTTCAGTCCCTTATAGATTTGCCTATTCTTGACATGCCATAGAGTGACTTATGCAATTTGTAGTCTTTTGTTGTTGGGAACCAAAAATTGGATAACTGTGCCTTGACTTTTCTTGCTTGGATGATCTGGCATAACTGCACCCATTGAATTGCAAAAAACAATCATTCCTGGAAAAACCACAAAGTGTACTTTTAGATTAAACTTCCTGGAGTATGTTTGATTGATCAGTTGTTCAAAGCATCGGACCAAAGAGACCTCTCCCTAACCCTTTCCTAATTGATTGATCGGTTGCTTGAACACTGGACCAAAGAGACCTCGTCCTGAACCCTTTTCTAACAATTTTTTCATCTCCCTCCCTTCCCCTCATATCCACCAGTATATAAGCTTGCTTTACTTTGCAATAAATGAGACCCTGACGTGACTCAGACTGACTCTGTCTTTCTTTATGCGCCTGCTCTCCTTCCTCTCTCACCCCCATTGGTCTTTCAGGTGGTGCCTCCTCGGGTCCGACCTAATAACCTGGCCTGCAGGACAGGTCATTTTGTGACATGTGTCTTCAGGGGCCATTCATTTTGTAGTGTTTATTAGTATTTCACATTCCATAGTTAGTTGATCCAATTTGAGTTGTTCCTTTTTTTATAGCTATTATTAAAAATGCTACAAGTTCTGTGAATAAAATTTTATTTCCTTGGATATAACTAAATATAGAATTGCAGTATCAGGTGGTACCTATGTCTAGCCTTTGAGATGCTTCTAGACTGTTTTTAAAGTGTCTGTGCTTCTTACAGGTCCACAATGATGTTTGAGGATTGGAATATCTACACAGCCTCTCCAACATCTTCTTCTTCTTCTTCTTCTTCTTCTTCTTCTTCTTCTTCAAGATTTATTCCAGCATGTGTGACTGCAGGCCAGAAGAGGACACCAGATCTCATTACAGTTGGTTGTGAGCCACCATGTAGTTGCTGGGAATTGAACTCGGGACCTCTGGAAGAGCAGTCAGTGCCCTTAACCTCTGAGCCATCTCTCCAGCCCCTCTCCAACATCTTTTATGTTTTAGTCAATGAAGAGACACCATGACCACAGCAACTCTTACAAAGGAAAACATTTAATTGGGGCTGGCTTACTGTTCAGAGGTTTAGTCCATTACCGTCATGGTGGGAAGCGTGGTGGCACGCAGGCAGATGTGGTGCAGGAGAGGTAGCTGAGAGTCCTACATCAGCATGCAGCAGGAAGAGAGAGCCAGCCAACTAGGCCTGGCTTGAGCTTCTGAGACCTCACAGCCCACTTCCAAGGTGACACACTTCCTCCAACAAGGCCACACCTACTTTGACAGGGCCACACGTCCTAATCCTTTCAAATAATGCCACTCCCTATAAACCTTTTGGGGCCATTTTCATTACAGCCACCATAGTTATATATGATTTTAAAAAATTGTTATTATAGGCACCCTAATGAGGATGAAGTGGTATCTCAGTGATTTTTTTTTTCGAGACAGGGTTTCTCTGTGTAGTTTTGCGCCTTTCCTGGATCTCACTTTGTAGACCAGGCTGGCCTCGAACTTACAGAGATCCACCTGCCTCTGCCTCCTGAGTGCTGGGATTCAACACGTTGCACCTCTCCCCACTTTGCAGTCTGATCTACCAATACCTTTTATCAGGCTCCTAAATGTGTGTCCTTGAAACAGACCATTGTGTTGTTATATGCCAGAGGATTTTCTCTCTTTATTTCGTGATTACATTTTGGAAAATGTAATCAATTATTTGAGTTTTAGTTTTTTCACTTACATTACGTGTTATCTGTTGAGCCCTCTTGCCAGCCTTTAAGACATCTTTTTATCTTTGCATTTATATTCTACCGAGAGATTTTTGTGGCCAGTCTCTTCAGTATGTATTAACAACTCAGCCTCTGTACATTCACCAGGTATCCATAATCCTATTATGTTTCCAAGATGTTGTTTTTCTAAGATTATTTTATTGTTGACTTGTAGCCTATACATTTACAGTATTATTGCTGATTATTCTTCCTTATATGAAATTCATAGTTCAGAGTTAACTTTAATGAAAGGATTAAAAATATTGCTAGGTGGTGGTGGCACACACCTTTAATCTCAGCACTTGGGAGACAGAGGCAACTGGATCTCAAGACCAGCCTGGTCTACAGAGTGAATTCTAGAACAGCCAGGGCTACACAGAAAAACCTTGTTTAAAAACAAAACAAAACAAAACAACAACAACAAAAGCATAACAACTGTTGTGGTTTGGATATTGTGATACATAATGCTAATTGTCAACTTGAAAAAATCCAGAGTCACCTGGGAGAAGGTGGTATCTATGGAGGGTTGACTTGATTGTGTTAACTGAAGTGGGAAAGAAGACCTGCTCACTGTGGGTGACACCATTCCTAGGCAGCAAATTCTGGACAGTATAAGAGTAGAGAAAGCAAGCTGATACATACATTAATTCATTGTTCTCTGCTTTTCTTATTTTAAGGACCTGGCTATCCTGGAACTGCCTCTTCCTCCTGAGTGCTGGGATTAAAGGCATGCACCACTATATGGGGCTTGCTTTTCTTATTTTAAAGATTTATTTTATATGTATATATGTGTCAGTAAGTGGACTCACACTTGTGTGTGGGTCCAAGGAGACCAGAAGAGGGTATCTGATCTCTGGAGCTGGAGATACAGGTGATTGAAGTGAGTTCTGGATAAGCAGCAAGCACTCTGCACAGCTGAGCCATCTCACTAGCCCTGTTATGATTTTCTTATCTTTCAGTGTAGAAGAAATAGCAGTTTCTCTAGGTTGCTGTTTTGTTATTTGTATAGTGAATGGTTGAACTTTTCTTTTTCTCATGTCTCTTCTTCATCTAGTGTCTATGATCTGTTAATCCAGTTTCTCCATGGAGACTCAGCAAACTTCTTCAAACTTTATGTAGAGTAGGTCCTTAACAAGTTTTGTTGAATGAGGCTGGTAGTGTGGTGGTGCATACCTTTAATCCCAGTACTCCTGAGACAGAGGCAGATGGATCTCTGTGTGTTCAAGGCCAGTTTGGTCTATTTAGTGAGTTCAGGCTATTGGGGAAACATAGAGGGGGGTGCGTGCGCGCGCGCGCGCGCACACACACACACACACACACACACACACACACACACACACAGAGTTAAGTGAGTAATGGAGTCAAGTATAATAACATAGAGCTGTAGTCTGTAGTCCTAGCTGCTTGAAAGCTGAAGCAGGGGAATTACCCTAATCCAAGAGTTGAAGTTAGCCTAAATAACAGCGTGGCTAAGACCTAGTTCCCAGGGCCTTGAGCATGCTTAGCAAATGCTTTACTACTGAGCTACATGTCAAACAAGAAACAGTTTTAGTAGTAGTAGTAGTATCATCATCAGCAGTAGTAGTAATATTGGCAGGAACAGTTGTAGCAGTGGTGGTTCTTCAAGATGGTTTCTCTGTGTAGCCCTGGCTGTCCTGGAACTCACTCTGTAGACCAGGCTATCCTTGAACTCAGAGATTCTCCTGTCTCTGTCTCCTGGGTGCTGGGACCAAAGGTGTGTGCCACCACCACCCATCCAGCTTGGAAATTTATAAAGACTGATTGTAGCCATTATTTTTCCAGGTAAACACATGAGATAAGGTTTCTTGACATGGTTTTATGGCTACAACATGGCAAAAATTTTTTACATGACAACTTCCTGAGATTGGATTAGACCAAAATTTTAAAAATAAACCACTGAATTTAAACCCAGCATTGGTTACTACCTGTCCCTGGGAGTGCATTTAGAATTTGTATTTAGAGACTAGTGTACCTGTGTTGGCTTAAGATGATTGGGCTCAGCAATTTTGTTATGTTTATTTTTAGGTGATTACTACCAAACTTGAAAACTTAGTAAGCCTGTTAAGGGTGGGTCTTGAAGCACATCACAGAGTATTTATAGTTAACTGTAAATGAACTTTTTTTTTTCCAGTTACAAATAGAAATAATCTCAAAGTAGTTTTTTTTTTGTTTTTTTTTTTTTTTTTTTTTTTTTTTTTAAGTAATATGACTCACAGATTAGTGTCCAGAAATCCTCGTCTGGCCTTAGGAATTCCATTGAGTCCCATCTGTTGTAGTTCCTCTGCAGCTGTTGCTTTAAACAGGTGTCCCCGTCCTTTGTCCTCTGTAAAGCTCAGTCGTCTATAGATAGGATGACCCCTGGAGTTCAAAGTAACTGTTCTCCTGAGGGGAAAGTATATACTGTGTTACTTAGCTTTCCATTTGCCTCTTGGAATATGGAATTTCTGTGTGTTCTTAGGGACCTAATACCTAACCTGAAGTACAAACATTTTTTATGAAAAGTAATGGAGAATGTTGAGTTTATATTGTATCTGTTTTTAACGTGTGTGTGTGTGTGTGTGTGTGTGTGTGTGTGTGTGTGTGATGTGTGTTGATGACACACTCACAGCAGGCATCATTTGAGTCTAAGATTTACATTTTTGAATTTTGATACTTACTGTAGGGTTCCTCAGACTTAGTGACTTGTCCCCATCTAAAGGCAGATAAACCTAAAGAACTCCATCCTGCCTGCCCTGGACAGCTTGAACAGATGACTTTTTCTGAGTCATTAAGCATGTGTGCATTTGTTTCACAGACCTTTTTCTTTTCTTTTAGATTGCCATAAGTTTTAGTAGTATAAATGCTCAGAAATTTCTTCTTTTTTACTAGCCGCTGTCATTTAAAAACAGGTATGAAAAAAATATAATCATTTCAACTTGTTTTAAAGTCCTAACAAAGAAAAAGTAAAATTCCCACAATATAGAAAATCTGTTTAGTCTTCCTACTGTAAATTGTAAAATAATGACTCTGGCTAGACCTGGTTACACGTTTATAAGCCCAGCACTTGGGAACATAAGAAACATTAAGGATTAGTCTTCCTGTTAAACACTGTGGAGTGTTTTTGTCTGTTTGCTTGTTTTGTGTTGTTTTATTTGACAACAAATTCAAATCTTTTGATCTTCCCCACCTTTTAAAACTGTATACAAATGTTTTAAATCCCTACCACCACCACCACCAGCAGCAGCAGCAAAGCTTTTGTCTACACCAAGGCCCTGTTACAGTCTTGGGATTTGAATGATTTAAGTGGCTTTCCCATCCCTTTTCCCTTCATTTCCTTTATGCCAATTCTTTTAAAGCTAACCAGACTGTGAGGTCAGGCCCCAGCCAATGAGGAAAAGACATAGACATAGTCACTACCTATGTTAGAATAAAAACCAGGTGTGTGCCAGGCAGTTGTGGTGCACATCTTTAACCCCAGCACTTGGGAGGCAGAGGCAGGCAGATCTCTATGAGTTCAAGACCAGGCTAATCTCCAGAGCAAGTTCCAGGACAGCCAAAGCTACACAGAGAAACCCTGTCTCAGAAAAAAACGGAACAAAAGAAGCAGATGCACCTCCTGCCCTGGTGTGCATGCTCTTCTTTTGTGAGCATGTACCAGCTTGGTCCAGAGCAAAAGTGAAGTTGTACTTTGTCCAGATACTTCAGTCGGTGCCATGGCCTTTATTTGCAATACCAGACTTATTTCTAACAGAAGTAGGTTTTCTAGTTTGAAGACCATCTGGGCTTGATGTTTTTGTTTTTTATAGGGATTTATTTATTTATTTTGGTATTGACTCTTTGTATTGGGTTATATGGGGCTTTTTTCCTTTTTTTTTTTTTTTTTTTTTTTGGAGCTGAGGATCGAACCCAGGGCCTTGCGCTTGCTAGGCAAGCATTCTACCACTGAGCTAAATCCCCAACCCTGGGTTATATGTTTTTAACAGTGTTGCTTTTTCTGAGAAGTCCATGGAAAGTCTTTCCAGTTTTTAGTGATCTCTTCAATTTCTTCTATCAGTGTTTTAATAGTTTTCATTGTGGAGATCTTTTCTTCCTTCCCTCCTTTCTCTCTTTTTTCCTTCCTTCCCTCCTTCCCTCCTCCCTCCCTCCCTCCCCCTTCCTCCCTTCCTCCCTTCCTTCCTTCCTGTAGATGAATTGCTAAATGGTCTTATTAAATAAAAAACTCGGAGCCAGATATAGGGGTGAAAACCTGAGAGATCAGGGAAATAGGAAAAGCCACAGCTGACCTTACCTCACCAACTCTGCAGCTTCCAAAGTGAGCTACTTCCTGTCTACCCACAGCTATATACCTTTCTGTTCTGTTCTCTCATTTGCTCTCTCAACCCAGCTACATCACTTCCTCTTCCTGTTCAGCTCTGTCACTTCCTGTCTGTCTGTACAGACCTCCAGACCTCTATGGTTAGTGCTGGGATTAAAGGCATGTATCACCATGCCTGGCTATGTTCCCAGTGTGGCCTTGAACTCACAGAGATCCAGACAGATCCCTGCCTCTCAAGTGATAGGATTAAAGGCATATGCTACCGCTGCCTGACTTGTATGTTAATATAGTGGTTGGCTTTTTCCTCTGATCCTCATGTAAACAGTATGTTGGGGTACACAGTACATCACTACACCTCCCTCCTTCCCTCCCTTTCTCCCTCCCTTTCTCCCTCCCTTTCTTTCTTTCTTTCTTTCTTTCTTTCTTTCTTTCTTTCTTTCTTTCTTTCGATAGGTCTCTATATAGCCCTGGCTATCCTGGAACTTGATATGTAGACCAGGCACTGACCTGGAACTCACAGAGATCCTCCTGCCTCTGCCCCTAGAATCCTTCTCTCCCTTTTTTTTCCTTTTTTCTTTCTTTCTTTTTTTTTTTTTTTTTTTGTAGCTACAGTTAATGTAATTGCTTTCTTGATTTTTTTTTTTAAAAGGATAATTTGCTATTGGAATACCAAAACTATTTCTGATTGTTACCTCAACAGCTGGGAGCTAGCAGTCTCCAGGCTTACCACAAAAGAGAGCTCCGAATATCCGTGCTATTGAATACCAGGACAGCCAGTATGTAAAAAAAATATGTCTACCATCCTCCCTCACCCTGGAGTTCACTAATTTACAGTTCATTTTTCTGATAGTGACAGCTGTGAGCTACTCCATGCAGTAGGGGTCTGCTAAGGGGTGGTGACTGGGCCTGTCAGAGGTGGTGGAAAGAACAAGAGTCAGACATGAGAAGACTTCCGTTCCAATCTTGGAAGTCACTTGTTACTCTGGCCAACACACAGGTTCAGTATGGATCTTTCTCCTCTCCAGGAGATGGAAGGGATAGTGATAGCATTGCAGATAAATCTCAAAGTCATTATGGTAAATGGAAGACATTAGAAATAAGAGAATATGGCCGGGCGGTGGTGGCGCACGCCTTTAATCCCAGCACTCGGGAGGCAGAGCCAGGCGGATCTCTGTGAGTTCCAGGCTAGCCTGGGCTACCAAGTGAGTTCCAGGAAAAAGGCGCAAAGCTACACAGAGAAACCCTGTCTCGAAAAACCAAAAAAAGAGAGAGAGAGAGAGAGAGAGAGAGAGAGAGAGAGAATATAATTCTACTTAGGTAAAATTTAGGAACTATAACTAATACATAAAGCCAGGAAGTAGATCAGTGGTAATCTTCACCAGCAGCAGAGGAAAGGAAGGCATGCAAACAGGCATTTGGAGTCTTTTGAGGATAGTGGGTCTGTATCTTAATTGTGGTTTCACAGGTGAATAGAGTTTATGGAATTATAAGCCAGAAGAGAGATTCTGGGGCAGTTTCATGGCACACAATAAGAAAGAACATCAAAATAGATTACTTGGATTTTTGTCATGGGTACAAAAGGGAGGAAGAGCAGCAGCACAAATAACTTGTCTTCTTTGCTCTGGTGATCCAGTAACATTATTGAATATAATATAAACACTAAACCAAATCAATAATCGTCAACTTTAACACCCAACTTCCTTTACCTATTTGTCATTTTTCTAGGAATCTTTTTGATCTACTTATTGTTGAAGGTTTTTGAGATCAGACAAACCTCCTATTATGTTTATTTATTTATTTATTTAAGAAGGATTCCACTATGTGACTTTGGGTGGTCTGGAATCCACAGAGATACATATGTTTCTGTCTGGCTGGTTTTAAAGTCTTCTCCATCATCTCTATATTCTAAAATATTTAACTTATTAAAAGTTTGTTTTATAGGCCAGGCCATCTCTCTAGCCCCTCAGTGTTACCTCTAAAAATATAGCTGTGCCTTCTAGAAATTTTATGAAGGAGTTTAAACTATTAAGAGAATACAGGATGAGACCAGGTAGTGACACACACCTTTCATCCCAACATTCAGGAGGCAAAGGCAGGCAGATCTGTGTGAGTTCAAGTCCATCCTAGTCTACAGAGTGAGTTCCAGGACAGTCGGCTGTTACACAGAGAAGCTCTGTCTCGAAACAACACCCACCCCCCCCCCCCCCCCCCCCGCCAAAAAAAAAAGTTTGTCTTGTATTATACTTAACCAATTGTTTTGATTCTTATTGGTAATTTTATCCTTTTACCTTTATGTCAGGGAACTCCATTCACATCCTTAGGGTTACAGTGTAATAAGACTATTCTATTTTATTGCATGTGTGTGGACAGATGTGTGTGCTCATGTATGTGTGTGCATGAAAAGGCCAGAAGTGGATGCTGGGTATTTTCCTTGATTACTCTCTACTTTGTTTATAGAGTCAGGGTCTCAGCTGAGCCAAGAGCTTGCTGATTCAGGTACTTTTAGGCAACCAGCTTCTTTCAGAGATTACCTGGTTTTGTCTCTGGAGTACTGGGATAACTGTCAGTTGACACATCTACCCAACTTTTTTTTTTTTTTTTTAAATCTATAGTGTTCTACCTGCATGTATGCCTGCACACCAGAAGAGGGCACCAGATCTCAGTATACATGGTTGTGAGCCACCATGTGGTTGTTGGGAATTGAACTCAGGACCGCTAGATCAGTCAGTGGTCTTAATCTCTGAGCCATCTCTCCAGCCTCATTCCTATCCAACTTTTAAATGGATCCTGGGGATCTGAACTCTGGTTTAAACTTAAGCATATGGGGCAAGAGAAGTCCACTGAGTCATCATCTTCCCAGATTTAATGATAAATTCCTTTTTTGGGGGGGTTGGTTTGGTTTTTCAAGATAAATTCTTTCTAAAAACAATTTATTAGGCCAATAGTGGTGGCGTACACTTTTAATCTCAGCAGAGAAAGCCAACCTGGTCGACATAGCAAGTTCTAGGACAGCCAGCACTGCATAGACCCTGTCTCAAAATACACACAAGAAATTATTTATTTTTATAATTTATGTGTTTTTATGTGTGCCTATGTGAGTTTATGTGCACCATATTCATGCAGGTGCCCTTGGAGGCCAGAAGAAGGCGTTGAACAAGAGTTACACATGGTCATAGGCCACCGTGTTGGTGCTGGGAACTGAACCCTGCTCCTTTGCAAGAGCTGTAAGCGCTCTTAACCACTGAGCCATCTCTTCGGCCCCCTTAATGGTAAATTCTTAATTCCAGTGTGTACAGAGGTGGATAATAAGTAAAATGATAATTAGTTTAGCTTTCAAAATTCTCATCGTGTATTCTCTTTTATTTGTTTGTTTGTTTGGTTTGGTTTGGTTTGGTTTTTCAAGACAGGGTTTCTCTGTGTAGCCCTATCTGTCCTGGAACTCTGTAGCCCAGGCTGGCCTCAAATCAAGAGATCTGCTTGCCTGCCTTCTGAGTGCTGAGATTAAGGGTGTGTGTCACTACCTCCTGGTCTCATCCTGTATTCTCTTAATAGTTTAAACTCCTTCATAAAATTTCTAGAAGGCACAGCTATATTTTTAGAGGTAACATGGAGGGCCTAGAGAGATGGCTGAGTGTATGGAGTGCATAGCAATGACTCTTGAGTGTTTACTCAGGGGTGTTTGGAGCTGTGCAGGTCTCCAAAGAACAAGTTGACTCTTTTCTTCCTCCTCCCAA
The DNA here is from genome assembly GCF_903995425.1 of Onychomys torridus. Taxonomy (NCBI): domain Eukaryota; kingdom Metazoa; phylum Chordata; class Mammalia; order Rodentia; family Cricetidae; genus Onychomys; species Onychomys torridus. Next base: position 63,051,857 of record NC_050444.1, on the reverse strand, counting down.
CCCCTCGCATCTCCAGGCCCTCTGTTCTTAACTGGAAATGCATAACCTTCACCTGAATTTAGGTCTGTGGGTAGCTATTTATAACAGCCATGTATTCATTGAAGGAAAGCTTATTTTCAGGTTAGGAAATATGCATGATGAAGCTATCAAAGGCTTAAGGCAATTGAATGAAAAACATGGAATATAAAAAAATGCTAGAATTAGTCATGGGTATGATGAAAAAATACCATTAAAATCCTGAAATAAGTCACCTGATACCATTTAAAATAAGTAGGGCATTCTTCATTAATTGAAAATTTAAAGAAAAAAAAAAGTCATTTATACTTGCCTTCATGTAAAAATTCTATTTTGAGTAATCAAATAGCCCTAGTTGTTGGCAGAAAGCAGAAAGTTTTCTTTTTTTCTTTTTTTTTTTTTTTTATTTATTTATTTATTTATTTATTTATTTATTTATTTATTTTTTTTTTTGAGACAGGATTTCTCTGTGTAATGGCCCTGGCTGTCCTGGAACTCCCTTTGTAGACCTGGCTGGCCTCGAACTCCCAAGTGCTGGAATTAAAGGAGTGCACCAACACCTCCTGGCTCTTTTTAAAATTTTATGAGTATGTTTAAGTGCTTGCATGTATGTGTGTGTACCGCTTATGTGCTTGGTGCTGTTGGAGGCCAAAATAGGGTATCGGATCCCGAGCGATTGGAATTATTGTCAGTTGTGAGCCACCATGTTTATGCCTAGGAATGGAATCAAGTTCTCTGTGAGAGCACAAGTACACTGAACTGCTGAGCCATCTTTAGTTCCCAGAAAGGTTTTTCTAAAAAGAATTCCTTAAAGAAAGAGAGGATCAGAAAATCACCGATTTGCAACTCCCTAATGAAATAAGTGAGGAGGTATTGATCACCATGAATGAAGCTACTGGACAAATGTAAAGAGAGACTCTGTCAGCAAGGGGATCGGGCTGCAATCCTCACAGACATTTGTGTATATTCTGACTGGACGTGCATGAAATGCACTAAGTAACACCAACTGAACATTTTGCAGAAATGTAGATGCTGCTTCTAATGTAGAGTTGCCAGATTTAGACCAAATAAGATTCAATTTGAATTTCAAATAAGCAGTGAGTGATTTCTTTAGTATTAAGCTCCACGCTTGGAACATACTTATTTTGTCTTTCTAGTCAGAGGAACGGAAAGAAAAGGAGATAATGTTTGTGCTGGGGAGGGGACATGGGACTGCTTTGCAAGAAGAAACTTAAGCATAGCAATCAAGTGTGTGGAACTTGTTTGGATTCTGATTTGAACAAAATATATTTTTGTAGAAAGGGTTTTTGTTTTTGTTTTTTATTTTTTTCAAGACAGGGTTTCTCTGTGTAGTGTTGGTGCCTGTCCTGGATCTCGCTGTGTAGACCAGGCTGGCCTCAAACTCACAGAGCTCCACCTGGCTCTGCCTCCCGAGAGCTGGGATTAAAGGCGTGCGGCACCGCCGCCCGGCATTTTTTGTTTTTTTGAGACAGGGTTTCTCTGTGTAACAGTCCTAGCTATCACTTTGGAGACCAGGCTGGCCTCGAACTCACAGAGATCCACTTGCCTTTGCCTCCTGAGTGCTGGGACTAAAGGTGTGCACCACCACAACCCAGCTTATACTATGTATTTTGTGATATTTGAATTTTTATGATTTTTTAAAATGCTGTAGATGCTCACTGTGTCTGTTTTATACCAGGCACTTAGTAGATATACTTATTCTACAGAATCTATCACAAATACACTTTAATAAGATTATAGAATATGTTAGCATACCTAATTTCATGATGTGTTGTAGCTTTTAGTCTGGTTTTAAATGTAAAAAGTTAATGAGTTGGGCATGGTGGCATATACCTTTGATCCCAGCACTTGGGAGGCAGAGGCGGGTGGATCTCTTGAGCTCGAGTTCAGCCTGCTCTACAAAGTGAGTTCCTGGACAGCCAGGGCTGTTACACAGAGAAACCCTGTCTCGAAACACAAACACAAACAAAAACAGTTAAGAGGGTCTGGGGTAGCTCAGTGTCAGAGTGCTTGCATAGCATTGATAAGGCCCTTAAAGTTCTGGTTTGATCTCTAACATTGCAGAAGGCCCTAAAACAAAACACAACCCAAGCTCCATCCTTGTTAAATAACTTGAGACCATGTATCACATCTGCTTCTCAGATTCTTAGCAGAGCTAAACTAGATGCTGGGTTTTTCCTCCTAATTTAGTAATCTGTATTAGTTAGTACTCTTTGGTTTATTGACAGATATTTAAAATGAAGATCCACCCTATTTAACATCTTAAAATAAGAATGTTCTCTGCCTTGACATTTTAGTATATATATGTATTACATTTTAATTTGTTTTGCATGTAGATGGGTGTTGCACAGTGTATGCATGGAAATCAGAGGACACCTTACTGGAGTTGATTCTCTACTCTCACCATGTGGGTCCTGGAGATCAAACTCAAGTTGTTAGGCTGTGTAGCAAGCTCTGTTACCCAATGAACCATGTTGTCAACTCTCTACCTTATGTTTTGAGACAGACTTGAGCCTGCTTAGACTGCTGGCCAGCAAGTGTTGAGGACCCTTCTGTCTTTGTCCCAGGCATTACCGACATGTTGTGTCACACCTAGTCTTGATGTGGGTGCTAGAGATCCAAACTCAGGTCTCCATGCTTGTCCAGCAAGCACATTACCCACTGAGCCATCTATCTAGCTGTGAAATATGTTGTTTTTGTGTCTTTTTTAAATTAGTAATGGCATTATGGAGCTAGAGAGACACCTCAGTGATTAAAGAACATTTGCTGCTCTTGAGAGGACCTAGGTTCAGTTTCCAGCACCCATGTGGTGGCTCACAACTGTCTGTAACTCCATTTCCTGGGATCTGATGACCTTTTTTGACCTCTGAGGGCACCAGAACACACATATGATGCACATATATACAGGCAAAATAGTAACACACATAAAATTTTTAAAATAGTTTCAGAATTAAGCACAAGCCCAACAGTGTTCTAGGTCTTATTAGGTAGTGGAGACATCAGTGGAATACAAATCACAATAGGAAAGACAATAGCTACCAACATTGATTGCTGTCTACCAGTCTACTTCTCTTGATTGCCCACTTGTACTACCCATTCCCCTCCCCGCAAGAGACAACGGCCATTACTCATGCAACCTGCCAAGGATATTTATGCCTGATAAGCAAAGATATAGTGCTATTGTGGATCAATTAACTTTCTCTTTAACAAATCATGCCTTTATGAACTATTCTGTACCTTGCTTTATTCACTTAGCAATGTATTGGAAAGCTTTCTTTTTCTTCAGTAAATATTGGAGAATTTAGTTAAGTATTCTAATTGCTTCATAGCATTATTCCACTTGAAAGACAACTGTAATTTACTTAACCAGTCTCCGTTCCTTTGCTATTATCAACAGTGATATAATGACTTTGTAATTCTGTCGTTTTATATTTGTACACAGTAGCTGTAGGATGTTTCTAGAGTTAGAATTGCTGGGTAGTAAATTTGCTTACAAAAATTTGTATTTATTTATTGTTTGTTTTTCAAGACATGGTTTCTTTGTGTAGCCTCAGCTCTCCTGGAACTAGCGCTATAGACCAGGCTGGCCTCAAACTCACAGAGATCTGCCTGCCTCCGCCTCCAGAGTTCTGGGATTAAAGGAGTGTGCCACCACCACCCAGCTATAAAAATTTATTTTTATATGTATGTGTGCGTCTGTGTGAGTGATGAGTGATATGTACAAATCACATTAGAAAAGCTACCAACACTTATTGCTGTGTAATGGTTTACTTCTATGTGCACAGATTGTCATATGTGTGCATATTTGTGTATCTGGGTGTACCTGTGGTGAGCAGAGGCCAGAAGACATCAGATGCCTCAGAACTGGAATTATAGGCATTTGCAGGTTGCCCAGTGTGTTATGTGGGGCTGGGATCTGAACACCAGACCTCTGAACTTCATTGCCTGAATAGCAACCACTCTTAACTTCTGAACAGTTACCTCCAGAGCCCACGGCCTTGCTCACACTAAGCATGCACCCTACTGCTGATATCCCTCCACAGCCTTTACATTTGTCTTTTTGACAGAGATAGATCAGTAAAGTAAAATTATCATCTGAGCAAAATTTTCAATGCATCTATCCCCCAAATCTGGGAGTTCATTTATTTATTTGTTTGTTTGTTTATTTAGTGCCTCAGTGGTAGTTCAAATGTTTTTTGTTTGAAGTTGCAAGAATGAGTCTGATACTTACTTCAGGAGTTAAAGGAAGGGATAAACCTTTGTCAAGTGGACTATGATTAAGGAGAAGCATGTTGAGTTTGAAAACAAAGGAACATAGGCCAACTGTAGTGCCCAGAAAGGTGGGATGGCTGCAGCTATGTTAGACCCATGACCATGGCTATTTAATCTGCATGTTCAAATGACTGCTATTTTAAAAATTACTACATTTTTCTCTTCCCATGATATTATAGGTTATTTAAGGCTTTCAAAATTAATATTTTAGTCTCATTTACTTATTAGGAATACAGTGGAGGCTGTGGTTATCAGAATTGAACTGAGAAGTGTTTGGTATGGCACCAAGGGAATTGGTGTGCAAAAATACAGACTCTTGCACAACTTGTGCATAGCACTTATAGTCTGTTCCCATGGGTAAGCTGAGCCAACTAGAGAGTACAGCTGCTTAGAATTTGCTTAAACCAAAACTTCTAACTGTGTGACATTCTGGAAAAGCCACTGTGGAAGTAGTAAAAAGATCATTGAGCAGGTATGGGGTTTACACCTTTAATCCCAACACTTGGGGAGGCAGTGGTAGGCCTCAGTGAGTTGAAGGCCAGCCTAATCTACAATAGTGGGTTTCAGGACAGCCAGTGCGACACAGTGAGACCCTGCCTCTCAGACAAAGAGATCATCAGTCACCATTGGGTAGGTGGATGGGAAGGGTTAGTAGACAGAACCCAGCATTTTTAGAGCAATCACACTAGTCCATGTTGTACTTAAATAAAGGATACATGAACTATCTATCCAATTTCATAAGTTCTGTAGCCCTAGGTAAGAACTCCAGTGTAAGCTGTAGACTTTGGGTAATGATTCTTTATCAATGTAGGTTTACTAGTAAGGGAAAGAGTACATGTGTGAGACAAGCTATTTGGCAAGTCTATTTTCTACTCAATTTTTCTGTGAACCTAAATAGCTCCTAAATTTAAACATAAAATCGTAACAAAAAAGGGCAAAGTTTCAGAAATGAAATAGTAATCATTGTTATATAACAGTCTAGCCCCAAACTTGGTGGCTCAAAACAATTGCCCTTTTATTTGCTTAAAGCTCTGTTAGTTGGTTACTTGGGCCAAGCTTTGTTAATAGTTACCTGGAGTCATTTCCTGTGGCTGTGGGAAGGTCAAATCACCTTTTTACAGGGTCACCTAAAACTATCAGAAAACACAGATAGTTACATTACGATTCCTAGCAGTAGCAAAATTAAGGTCATGAAGTAGCAACAAAAATAATTTTATGGTTGGGGGTCACTACAACATGATCAACTGAATTAAAGGGTCGCAGCGTTAGGAAGGTTGAGAACCACTGGTCTAGTGGCAACGCTCCAGTTGGATAGTCTAAGACTGCTTCTCTTGCGCATCTGTTTTTGGCCATAAAAGTAGTAGTAGTAGTAGTGTATGAGCCTTGGGCTATTGGCTAAACTTCTTCACATGGCGGTAGAATTCTCAACAGTAAAAGCTATGATGGGTCTCTAGACCTAGGCATGGCAGTCTATTTCACTGTATTCTGTTGCCCAAAAGAAATTAGAAAGCCATTCTAGATGCAGTGTGGGAAAGAAATATACTTCACTCTTGAGGGAAGGACTGTAAAACTTTTGTGGGCTTTTGCAGAGGGGAAGCCTATCACTAATAGATGAAATCAGAGTCAGTTTAGGATGTGTTACTTGGACCCTTTGGTCTTTTGTTTTTCCTAAATAGTATTTTCTCCAAATTTAGTTATTTGGAGCTCCTTGGTTGTCCTTGTTAGGCTGTCCTTAACGCTCACACACACATACACATACAGTGTTTCTCTGAGAAAGGACAAAAATCAATTAAAATGAAAGCAACTTTTCAATAATTGAGTTTTGAAAACTCTGAAGTATCAAACCATTTTGAAAAAGAAAATATGAGGGGCTGGAGTGATGGCCCACAGTGAAGAGCACTGGCCACTCTTGTTAAGGATTTGGGTTCAATTCACCCATCTGGAAGCTCACAACTCCAGTCTGTAACTTTTAGTCCCAAGGGATCCATTGCCCTCTTCTGGCCTTTGTGTACATTAGGCACAGACATACAGACAGACAAAACGCTCACACATATAAAATAAATAATAATTTATAATTTTTTTTTTTAAAGCTAGGCATGGTGGTTTCTGTTTGTAATCCTGAGATTGGGAGGCCAAGGCAAGAGGATTACCACAAGTTTGAGGCCAACCTGGACCGCAGTAAACTCCAGACCAGCCTTGGATATACTAGCTATACAAAAAAAAAAAAAAAACAAAAAACAAAAAAACAGGCTGGATGGTGGTTGCCTTTAATCCCAGCACACGAGAGGTAGAGTCAGGTGGATCTCTGTGAGTTCGAGGCCAGCTTAGTCTACAGAGAGTTCCAGGATGGCTAAGGCTACACAGAGAAACTCCTCCCCCCACCCCTAAAAGGACCAAAACAGAGGCTGAGGAGACAGCTCAGTGGCTAACAGAGGCTGAGGAGACAGCTCAGTGGCTAACAGAGGCTGAGGAGACAGCTCAGTGGCTAACAGGCTGAGGAGACAGCTCAGTGGCTAACGGTGTACTATTTGAAAAGGAGGATACCTTTTCCAGTTCTCACTCCATCACCAGGGGGTTCAACATCCTTTTCTGACACTGCAGTCATGTGTATGCACGCCCACATGTGCACTCACACAGACTTACACACACATTTAAAATACTGATTACATATTTTTGAAAGCAATTTAATATTTTTTTAACCTTAGGAACTTGAGCTTGATTAACAGGAAAAGTAGAGAACTACTCAGAATTCTGATTTATAATAGACAGAGATTTTGTATTATTACTACTTCACCTGTTAGTGTTTAATTAAATTTCTGGTTTTAAGTGTTTTATTGTGTAGTCATTCATAGTTGTGACTGCAGTAATTTCCTAGGAAAATTATTTGATTGATAATCTCTTCAGGTAGACACCTGTGACTACCTTTTAGAATTATGTGCAATACTAAGTGAGTTGATTCTGAATTGGTTGTTTTTACTTCTATCTAACTTACCAATACATAGTAGATAAAAATACAGTTTCTCTGAGCAGTGTTAGCTCATTATCCTTGTGGTCACTACTTTATTCTGCTTTCTATTCTGAAAGACTTCTTAGCCTTTGCTCATTAATCATAGGAAACAGTTGTGCAACATGCCTTGACATTGAGTTGAACATCTAAAATTAGTCGTGCTCCAATCAGTGGTTGAGAACAAGATTTCAGCAGTGTGTTACCTGCATTCAAAGCAGACACTGCAAAGTTAGAAGGAACTCCCAAGCAATAAGTAAGCTGTTTATGTTATGTCTGTGTCCATATATTTACTTTAAATATATGATTAAGAAACATTATTAAACAGATGAACAAATTACAACTGTTCATATGCTATATATAAAACAGCTTTGCTTATAAACTCTGCTGTTTAATTATTCATTTCAGAAGAAACATACCTAGGAAACTTGATGATAAACATTTTCCTGCATATTTGTCTACCTTTTAATTTGTAAAGGAATATATTCTGTTTACTTTATGTAGATGACTTCTTTTTCTCTTTTTCTTCAGAGTTCATATAAATCTAGTCACAAAAATGTCATCCTGGTTATATGAATGTCTTTGTGAAGCTGAACTTGCACAGTATTATCCTCATTTTACTGCACTTGGCCTCCAGAAAATAGATGAACTAGCGAAGGTTACCATGAAGGACTACTCCAGATTGGGAGTCCATGACATGAACGACCGCAAACGTCTTTTCCAACTTATCAAAATCATTAAGATTATGCAGGAGGAAGATAAAGCCCTCAGTAGCCCAGAGCTTCCTCTTCAGACAAGCAACCTATATACCAAGCCTCGGGAATTCAGATCTGGCCCCCGAAGACAACTGCATTTTGATTCTCCTGCTGATAGCAAAGCCAGAACGGCCAGCAATGAAATGTGTGACTTATCAGACTTCTCTGTAGAGGAGCAGAAGACCACTTTCCTGAACGTGCTGGGACCCATTCTACCTGACGAGTCCCCAGACCAGACAGATATAAGAGCCCTGAATGCCTCTGCTGCTGGTGCCTCCATGCAAACAGAAACCAACATTCCGCTCTTTTCATCACATTACTTCTCGCCCAAACTAGGAAATAGTGATATTCCTGTTATTCAAAGAGTCTCTCATGTTTCGGGCTATAACTATGGAATCCCGCATTCTTGTGTCAGGTAATAATTACTTTTACATTTTGGGGAGAGGCAAAGACAAATCTCTCCTCTGTGACTAGAGAAGCGCAAGAACTCTCTCTATTCCTAGTAAATGACTGTAATATATGAATGATAGTGAACAAATTTTGCATTAATGATCTAAGTAAATGGGTGGAGACAGAATAATTAGGAACTGGAACTTTCCAGATAGCAAAAAGCTGATATTGTTCATGTACATCAAACAAACAGCTGCTACTTACCAGGGTCTGCTGTCCGTCCTCTAGCAGACCTATTATGTTACTTACTGTAGTGTGACATGATAAACCTAGTATGTTCATGAAAGCAAAGTAGTTAACTGGTCTTCTACAATGGAAAAAAAATCACACAATTCACATGATTTGTTTGTTTGTTTTTGAGACAGGGCTTCTCTGTGTAGCCCTGGCTGTCCTGGAACTCACTCTGTAGAGATTCCCTGTCTCTGCTTTGAGTGCTGGGATTAAGACATGCACCACCACCTCCTGTGGCAAGATAAAGTATTTACATCTGGTCTTATATTAGCTAAAGTACCAGAGTACTACTTTTATTTTTCCAAACTAGTTGATTTGGGTTTTCAAAATTTTATGTGTGTGCATGTTTTGCCTACATGCATGACTCTGCACTGTATGTGTGTCTGGTGCCCATCCAAGCTAGAAGAGCATGTCAAGTACTCTGGGTGTGAAGTTGCAGGCAAATAACTCCTGAATAACTTCTCTGGTAGAGCAGCCAGTGCTCTTAACCACTGCACCATCTCTCCCACTCCAAGGTGATTAGTTTTAAGGTGAAAGTACTATGGTAATTTGAAATTCTTGTTCTAGCAGGACACAGAGGATTTAGTGCTATTTTCTTCTTTAACTATAGATTGTAGATCGGAAAGGTGTAAGAGCGAACTTTTTTTTTTTTTTTTGCTATTTTAGTCTTTTATTGAACACAGAAAAATATAAATTAGAATTATTTATAAAAATACTACTGTCCGGGCTGGAGAGATGGTTCAGTGGTTAAGAGCACTGGCTGCTGTTCCAGAGGACCTAGGTTCAATTCCCAGCACCCACATGGCAGCTCATACGTGTCTAAAACTCAGTTCCAGGGAATCTGACACCCTCACACCAGTGCACATAAAATAAAATTATTTAAAAAAATACTACTGTCCACTGCTTAACACATCATGCCTTAGAATGTATATTCCAGTGTGAATATTCCCATTATATTTGCCTTGCAAATATTAAGTAATAGCTGTGATGTCTGACTCTAGGTATGAAGATAATAAGTTATCTGGAGGCTCTTAGATGTCAGGTAAGAGATGGCAGACAAATATAACCATTTGTGCTAGGCATAGTGGGGCACCCCAGCAAGCCAGTACTCACAAGACAGACAAGAGGCTGAGGAGCTCCAGCCAGCCTTGGCCACATAGAAAGACCCTATCTCCAAAACAAATGAACCAAGAGGTACCCACTAGGAAAAGAGCACACTTTCCTTTTTGCCTTTTGAACTTAAAAAACCACAAACCACAAGCTTTTTGTCCATGTGACTCATCCTGGAATCCCCTCACAGCTCTAAAATATGACTGGCTGGGCCTAGTAGTAATGTGCAATCCTAGCATTGTGGATGCTCAGGCCACATTGCAAGACCTTGTCTCCAAGCCTAACAAAAATAAAAAGTACTAAACATTTTCTGTCCTCTTTGATTAGATTCCTGTGATTAGGCAATTAATGCTAAACATCTGGAGATTTTTGACCCAAAACCCTGTTAAAATAGTGAATTAGAGTAAACATAAAACAAAAAAAGTAGATTTTATAAAGGAACAGATAATATGAAACCAAAAATAGATTCCAAAATAATAGGTTAAAATTGTCTCCTTTTTTCTTGTGGAAAAATTAAGCACATATGCAAAAGAAGAGAAAATAAATCCCCATTCGCTCATCATCAAATGTCAGGCTTCAAATGATGTATTAGTCTCATTTTAATTAAAATAATAAAACATGCTTTAAGATGTCTTAAAATCATGTACTATGATTTATTAGAAATTTTGTTTGTTTGTTTGTTGGAAAAACTAATTTAGATCCTGACAAAAAAAATAATTTTCCAGCCAGTTGGAAGGCTCAGAAAATCAGAATTTATATGAAGCAATTATATCACTGTATAATTTTGTATTAGATTTTTTTTTATAAAATCTATTTTTCAAGTTTTTGTAAGGGGCTATCAAATACATTTTAAAGTGTAAAGGAGGGAACAATTTGTCTTGCTATTACATTACTTTACATAGACCAAAACTATTAATACTGATTAAAAAAACTGTTTTCAAAAACCTTATGAAAATAAGACTTTTATGAAAATAAAATAAGAGGGAAAATGGATCTTATTTTCTTACAACCTAGTTTTAGAGAAGTTTCTGTGCAAGTGGGTAGTTCTTAGATATGTATACCACATAAGGCTTAGCAAGTACACCTCATTAGTTTTGTATCCCTGACTCAAGAAGTAGTCCTTCAGATGCTGGGTGTTGAAACCAATTGAAAGAATGTATTGAATAGGAGGTTGAGGTAGTAGTGGACAGGACCAGTCATAAAAATGTTCTGAGAAGAAATACACAGTTATATTCTAATGAATGAGTTCATATCAGGGTGGGGCAAAAAAGAGGTCAGGGGCCTGGGAAGATAGCTCAGTTGATAAGATGTGTGCCATGCAAGCGTAAGGACAAGTTCAATCTCCAGGACACATATTAAAACTAGTGTGTTGATTCATGCTTGTAATCCCAGCACTGAGGCATAGAGACAGGTGCATCCCTGATGCTTGCCCTAGTAACAAAGTCTGTCTCAGAAAACAAGGCGAACAGATCCTGAGGAGAAACGACACCTAAGGATGTCCCCTGGCCTCCTCTCTGTCTCTCTGTCTCTCTGTCTCTCTCTCTCTCTCTCTCTCTCTCTTTCACACACACACACACACACACACACACACACACACACACACACAAAAAGAACTTAGATTAATGGACAAGACACATGTTAAATGTGCAAGATTTGGGTCTTGGGGAGGCGTTGGAGTCTTAGTAGCAGCATGAGGATAGATTTTGATGAATGACCAACTGGAGTTTGGGGCACAAAGAGCACTAGGAGACCACATTTAGAAGCCAGACACAGGAGTCTTAGAGCTAACTGAGAGTTTGGTTACTAGCCTGTTCCTTTCTTTCCTTTCCTTTTTTTTTTTTTTTTTTTTTTTGTAGGGGGGTAGGACAAAGTGAGATGGTGTTGGGCAGAGATGAAAACCAGAGGTTTGCCAGTAAAATCTTTCTCTTTGCTGACATTTACTGTGGGATTGTTTAAGTGAGCTTGGCATGTGGTATAGGCCTGTAGTCTCACCACACAGGAGGTGAGGGCAAGAGAAACAGGAGCTCCAGGCTAGCCTGCACTATCCTAGGAAGACCCTGTCTCAAAACTTGGGTTTGATGGTACACACCTGTAGTCCCAGCACTTGGGAGGCTAGGGTAGACAGTTGGGGCCAGCCTGGGCTACTTAGCAAGTTCTAGACCAGCTGGAGCTACAAAGTGAAACCCTGTCTTAAAAACAAAACCAGCAAACAAACAAAAAAACCCAAAATAATTATATTAAATATACTCAAAATATGCTGATACTTTGACTATTTGAGTAATTGAATCGTATTGAAAACTAAAGTCGATTTGTAAACAATATATCAGACAGGTCACCTCAGAGAACCCTTGGACTGAAATGGAGAAAATCAGAGTCTGTGTTCGAAAGCGGCCTTTAGGTGTGAGAGAAGTACGTCGTGGAGAAGTTAATATTATTACTGTAGAAGATAAAGAAACTCTGCTTGTACATGAAAAAAAAGAAGCAGTTGACCTCACACAATATATTCTTCAGGTAAAATCTTTTACTTAGTGTGTTTCAACCTAATATTATCAAGTATATCAGTTTTCTGTTTTATATTTAAATGATTGTTCTAAAATTCAGTTTCTGGTTCAGGTATTGATTTTTTAATGTTTGTTTATTTATTTGGAGACAGGATCTCACCTCAGCTAGAACTCAAAAAGATCTGGCTACCTCTGCTTACCAATGCTGGGATTAGTGGCATGTACTACTGTGCCTAGTTCTTGATTTCCATTCTGAATTATTGATACTTTAGGCCTGCAGTCTTTAAAAATGTAAGTGCAATTATGATATACATAGTTGGAAAACCATAATTCCTGCATTATGCAAAGAAGCTCTACCATATATTCACTTAGCATGTTTATGTTAATTTTTTTCTTTCTTTATATACATTTTTAATGAGCATTGGTGTTTTGCCTACATATATGTCCTTGTGAGGGTGTTGGGTCTCTGAAACTGAGGTTATAGGCAATTGTGAATGAACTGCTGAATGGGTGTTGGGAATTGAACCCAGGTCCTCTGGAAGAGCAGCCAGTGCTCTTAACCACTGAGCCTTCTCTCCAGCCCATTTATGTGAGTTTAATTATACATATTTAGTAAAATCAAGAGTAGAGATGAGAGAATAAAAAGAGTTTAAATAAGTAGTTGTTGATGACCAGTTGCTGAGAGTGGTGGTCACAGACTTGGCTTCCTTTTTCCCCTGCAATGTGAACTTTTGATTTCTTTCTGGTTTGTTTTGTTTTCGAGACAGGGTTTTTCTGTGTAACAGCCAGGCTGTCCTGGAACTTGCTCTGTAGATCAGGCTGCCCTTGAACTCACAGAGATCTACCTTCCTCTGCCTCCTGAGTACTGGGATAAAAGTGTGTGCCACCACTGCCCAGCTGCTTTTTGGGTTTCTTTCTTTTCTTTTCCTTTTTTCTTTTGCTCTTTGTTTTTTAGTCAGCATCTCACTATGCAGTTCTGGCTGTGCTGGAACTTGCTGTGTAGCCCAGGATGGCCTTAACTCACAAAGAGCTGCCTGCCTCTTTCTCCCCAGTGCTAGGCATAAAGGCACGTGTCATCTGAGCTCTTGTTTGTTTTTTAAACGAAATCTCACTCTGCAGCCCTGCTTGGCCTTGAATTTGCTAGGTACACCAGTCAAGACTTGAACTTGTAATTGTCCTCCTGCCTCTGTCTCCTGTGTACTGGGATTACAGGTATGTGCTTTCCGTGTCAGCGTGCAAAGTCAACTTATCAGTCTGCTGAGTGAGCGTTTTGTTGAGGGCAGGGTTGGCCTGAAACTTGCTGTATAGCTCCATCTAGCCTTGGACTCATGATTTTTCTGATTGAGCATCCTGAATGCTGTTACAGCAAGTACCATTTATGTGCAGCTCTTGAGTATGAGTCTTGTATTTAATTATGGATAATACATTGTTAGGGATGTTTTCACATTTAACATGTAAGAGTTTAACAAGGTACTGTTCAGACATGTAAAAAACTTCAAACTGTCTATTAAAAAAAGTTTGGTGTTGAAAAGAACTTATTCCAAGCTAGCAGGTACCTTGTAGCAATTCTCAGAGAAGCAACGAATGCCACAACGAGAGAAAGTTATACCATCTATAGTATGCTAAGATTTTGGAATCTTGGGGGCTAAGGAAATGCCTCAGTGGTCAGTACTGGCTGCACAAGTATGAGGAGCTGAGTTCAGACCCTGAGCACCCACATAAAAAGTTGGGCATTGTGGTAGACCGCTGTAACCCAGCTCTAGGAGATGGAAATGAGACCGGCTCTCTAGCTAGTCTGTTTAATTGATGAACCTCGGGTTCAGTGAAATATCCTGTTCAAAAGTGGATTCAGAGTGACAGACTTCCAGTATCAATCTCTGGCCTTTCCACGTGCACGTATAGATGTGTACACCTGTACATACACACGAGGATTTTGGAACTTGGAGTTTCTGCTACTATGAATTGCCTTCTTAAAAGAGTCCGTCTCCATAAACATTCATATTGAATGTCGGTTCTCTTGTTCTCTTGCACAACCCAGTGGCTGGTAATGAGAAAAAAAATGTGGTGATTAATGGGATGTGCTAGCAGTTCACCTTAGTCAGCTGGGATATTATTCTATCGCAGTAAATTCTTTAACACTGAAGTTAAATTGTTGAAAATACCCCTTCTTTCAAATTTGCATTGTGCTTCCAAAAATTGAGTTTCACAGTGACATTTAGAGCAATCCAATAGTCTTTCTATGGGCAATAAATTACTAGGGCACTATACAGCCAACCCAATCATTTTAACAGCTTCATCGATTGTTGATCAATGCACAGTCTATTAGGTTTCAGTGGGAGATACTTACTTTGAAGATAGTCTAAATGACCAATTAGTTGTAAGGCTAGTTAGTTCCAGGGCTACTATAGCCAAAGTAATAGCTTTGTCCAAATACCATCTACCCAAGGCTTCCTTAATGATGCTTCAGTCACAGTAATTCCCTTCAGGAGACATCATATTATCTTTTGTATTTTTCCATTATCCCCAAACACAATAACCTTACTTCTTTGTCATTGCCATCATTCAATATTTATTGAATACCCATAGATTCCATGGTATTTTCTCTGCTGTTGAACTTTGGACCTTTGATCTCATAGATCAGAGTCCTTACCTGCCAATGCTATGATATAAAAATATTGGAAGGACTTACATCCTATCTTTTTTCCTTCCTTAAAAAGAAGTCTGTATCGAACTTGCTTCTAAATGAAAGGGATCCTACATTCTTTACGTTTTATTTTGAAACTTATTAAGGGAGTAAACAAAATATGTATATGTAGTTAAATATCCTATCTTTTCAAATCCGTATGTCTGCCACTTACCCATTAAAAGTTTTATACAAGCACAATAAGTGAAAACAAAAATATTTTCCTTTCCAAATTATTTCTTTTTGTTCTATTTTCTTTTTTTTTTATTTTACTTTTATACCCCGACCCCTGCCAAATACTGGAAATTTAATTTAGGGCCTCACCTATGCTAGGAAAATATTTTACCACTGAGCTGCATCTCAAGCTCTACTCTACTTTCCAATTTTAAAAAAGTATTTATAGGGGCTGGAGAGATGGCTCAGTGGTTAAGAACACTGACTGCTCTTCCCGAGGTTCTGAGTTCAATTCCCAGCAACCACATGGTGGCTTACAACCATTTGTAATGAGATCTGGTGCCCTCTTCTGGCCTGCAGGGACACGTGCAGGCAGAATACTGTATACATAATAAATAAATAAATACATACATACATACATACATACATACATAAATAAATCTTTAAAATGAAAATGTTTAAAAAAAAAAGTATTTATAGTGTGCTGGCTTGGAATTTCCTTTGAAGCCCAGGCTATATACTTGTGATCCTCTTGCCTTGGCAGCTCAGGTTCTGAGATTACAGGCATGTACTACAGTGCTTTGCTGGTCTTTTTAGATTGGTGGTGGTTGTTTTTTTTGGTTTTTGTTTTTTGTTTTTTTGAAACAGTTTCTCTGTGTAACAGTCCTGGCTGTCCTGGAACTCGCTTTGTAGACCAGGCTAGCCTTGAACTCACTGAGATCCTCCTGCCTCTGTCTCCCGAGTGCTGGGATTAAAGGCTAGGGCCACCACTGCCTGTCCCTCCTTTTAGATTTTTACAGGGCTCTAGAGAGTTGACTAGGTGGGTAAGAACACTCACTGCTCTTCCAGAGGATTTGAGTTCAGTCCCAGCACCTGTGTCAAGCAGTTCACAGTGGTCTATAAATCCAGTTCCAGGGGATCTGACACCCCTTTCTGGCTTTCATGAGTACCCACATACATATAATAAACACTCATATCCATCAGTAAAAATAGATCTGCAGGACTCGCCATATCAGCAAAAGGCCTGTGCTTTTTGTTTCATTTTGGTTTTGGTGTTTGTTAAGACAGTGTCACTCTGTAGCCCTGGCTGGCTTGGAACTCACTCTGTAGATCAGGCTGACCTGGAACTCACAAGATCTGCCAGCATCTCCCTCCCAAGTGCTGGGATTAAAGGTGTGTGCCACCATGCCGACAGGGCTCTGTCTTTAATTTCATGAGACAAAAAAGAATACACGTTCTTCTCCAAAAGGGCACTTGTTGTGGTCCATTGGTTGGGTTTTTAGGGAGAGGTGAATAGTGGGTGAGACAGGATCTTTCTTACCATGTAGCCCTGGCTGGACTAAAGCTCACTGTGTAGCGCAAACTGACTTCACACTCACAGAGATCTGTGATTTACCTGTCCCTTCCAAGTGCAAGGATTAAAAACAAGTGCCGCCACACCTGGCCCTGGTTGGTTGGTTGAAGACAGAGCCTCATTGTGTAGCCAGTACTAACTTGTGATCCTCCTGCCTCAGTGTCTCCAGTGCTGGAATTATGTATGTGTTCACTATTCCTGGCTTCATTCCAATTATTTAAATAAAAAAAATTGTACTTAATGGCTCAAAAAGTTAACAAGAGCTATCTCTGAGTACAAAGATTCACAGACAGTTTGATTTTCTTCCTGTTGTTTTCCACATTTCAAATACTATCAATAATTTATGCTTTTCTTTTTTGAAACAGGGTTTCTGTGTAGCCCTGGCTGTCCTAGAACTCACAATGTAGACCAGGCTGGCCTTGAACTCACAGAACCTGCCTCTGCCTCTCCAGTGCAACCCTAACCACCATGTTGAATACGTATATTTAATCACTTTCTTTGGTCTCATATTTAACTGTAAAAGCAGGGGAATGAGTGGCTCTGGAAAATATATTAATGTGGTAACCCAGACTCAGAAAGACAGGTAGCACATATTCGCTTCTAATTTTAGTATGTGTACCGCTGAAGTGAGTGCTCCACCTTCTCTCTTAGAGACATCTTAGCTTTTAATTTTTATGTGTGTGTACCTGGAAGTACGAATGTAGATCACACTAAGAGGGGGCCATGGGATAGGGAGAGGAAGTTTTTAAGGAAAGGGGAGAAGGCATGAAGACAGAAAGGTGCCTCCTACTAAAGGTGGAAACAGGGAGATGGGAGAAGGAAGAGAGGGAGTAGGATGTAAAAAAAATGATGCTGAAAAACAGCGGGGATTCACTGAGGACGTGTGGGAGTTTGTTTTGGAGAGGGCAAATTTGTTATAGAATTAGACTGTGCTAATTGTTGAGCAGCCCTTTGTGTATACTACAATGGCTGTTTTGAATGGAAAGTGATACGGTTGACTTCTCACGTGGTTCTGACTTCTCTTTATCCCAGCAGAATTTGAGTACAGTGTGTTGTTTGCTCCTCACTGTAGCAAACTGTTTCACATAGAAAACAGATGCAGGTTTCTGCTCATGCCTCAGAGTCTGTTCCTCTCTGAATTTAGTTCATTGAAATCCTTTGTATATTTAAATTAAAATATAACCTTTCATTTAAGAAAGCAGTTGTTGAAAAATGACATAATGAAACTACTGTTTTGTGGACTGATGAAAAATTAACAAACAAAAACGTGAATGCTATAGAAGCTTACTGCCAGAGCCAAAGAGATGACTCTGAGTAATTGTGCTTGCTGGCAAGCATGAGGACCTGAGTAAAAAGCCGGGCATGACTGCGTATTCATAACCTCATCACTGGCTGTGACAAGCAGATGCCAGGAGCTCATTGGCCCTCTAGCCTAGAAATGCAGGCTTTTAATTCAGTGTGAAACTGTCACAAGGCAATAAGGTGAAGAGTGATAGGTGGAGACACCTGAAGTCTTCCTCTGGCCTCTGTATGCACACTTACATGTGTACCACTCCCACCTACCCCCACTACACACACAGACACACAGCTTATGGCTGCCTTGAATTGGTTGTGTGCCGGAGGTAACCTTGAACTCCTGATCCTCTTGGTTCCACCTCCTAAGTGCTGGGATTCTAGTCATGTGCACCCAGCCATTCTTTCACTTTCTAATGTTTGGTAACTTTGTAAATGGTAAACTTGGCCCTGTGATCTCATTTTCTTATGATTTAACTTCCATTCTAATGTAATGGTACATAAAAGATAATTGAACCTGGGGTAGAGTGAGCCACATTAAATTTGGATCTCTCTATACAGTTCTCTTTAGTAAATAATTAGAGCAGGTTAAAATGTGGCAGAATATAGGACCTTAATCTCACTCATTGTGTATTAACTATCATTCTGCTATAGTCAGTGTGAAATTACTAAGATTTCTTTATCAGGAATAGTTAGGTACCATCATGGTAAGCCTCTAAATTATTCAAAAATTATAGCCATTGAATTACTGCTTTCCAGACCCAGTGTAATGAAGTCTCTTACCTCTTTTTCTAGGTCACTCCCATTTTTTATTTGTAGCCCTTTCTGTCACATCCGGTCATTTGCCAATTCTTGTGTTCCCCGTTTTTGTCACCTAGTTTGACTCTCCTTACTTCACCAGTGAATGACTGGAGTCTGGTCACAATCGAGTCACATTGCGAACTCAGATTAATCTTCCAGTGACGTAGCTCAGATTTTCCTTCTCTTGCAGATTCTTTACTTTATCCTCGTTCCGCTAATTCCTTTATGGCTGATGTCTCAAGACCTCTACCGTGTAGTCTAAGTCACTGTCCCGTATTGGGTCACTCTTCCACTTAGCGGAGGAGTCCTCCTGTGTTTAGTCATGCTGGATGTACGCCGTTGCTAACCAAAGCTAAACGCTGAATTTCTTGTGCTGTCTTTGTTTGACCGTTTGCTTATGCTTTTCTGACATTTCCATCTCCACCTCTCACATACCACCCCATCCGATCTCAGCAGCCTTTTTCATAATAGCTTTCCCAGGGAAAAGAAATGTTTTCCCATTGAGTTATACCCTCCCTCTTCTACTGGGCAAGACTTTAATAGAGGGAACTTGAAGAAAGGCATATACAGGAACTGCTTTCTGTTCAGTTTTTCTAAAACTGCTCAAAAAGTTATTATTAAAATAAAAATAGGGCTTGGAATACAGCTATGTTGGTAAAGTGCTTGCTCGGCATGTATGAAACCCTGGGTTTAATCCACGGCAGCACTAAAGTAGACAGGGCGGTACATTCATGTAATTCTAGCGCTTCGGAGACAGAATCAGTAGAGTCAGAAGTTCAAGGTCATTCTTGGCTGTATAGCTTCAAAGTCAGTTCGGGACACATAAGACCCTGTCTCAAATAGTAATAACAGTAATCAGTCAGATCCATTAGAACAAAAATTGTGATTTGCCTATAGCTAAATGCTTAAGAACTCCAACTCAGAGTATCGGGAGCCTCTGAAGATGGGATAAGTACAACTGTGAGGGTGCCTCACAGTTCATTTATCTCACACATGCTTTCTCTTCAAGTTCTGCTCGCAGGTAGGTCATGTGTGTGTTTGTGTAGATCAGCACCTTCGGGACTGGCGTAGAATGATGTCTTTATCTTTGGGCTGCTGCACACTCCTGTCACAGTATTCCACCAGCTAACAGTGAATGTTTGGAGAACTACAAGTTAAGCTGTGGGACCTACAGAATGAAAACTGATCCCTAGACTTCACACAAATGTTCATATATATTGACCTTGCCTAGTCTGTAGGATACTCCTTATAGAATCCATTTCCTCTCCCAGAGCCAAGTGGATCAGCTTTACTTCATCACTTTACTTCCCTTAAGAGAGAACCAAAGTTGTCTGCTTCAGCTATTACACTGTGAGAACACAGAAGGATGGGTGGGAAGCAAAGACTCATTTAACAGTTACTGGTTATTCATTTTTCTGAGTTTGCCAGTCAGTTACTATTGCTTAGAAATGTGTTTGACTTTTCCCATGTTAATAGAATAGTGGTGGTGAAAATACAAATGTATTTCTATAAAAATCAAGTTTATTTTTCAGCATGTTTTTTATTTTGATGAAGTCTTTGGTGAGGCATGCACCAATCGAGATGTCTACCTGAAGACTGCTCATCCACTCATTCAGCATGTTTTCAATGGGTGAGATAGATTGATTCCTTCTCTTACTTCTAGTTGTGTTCCTTTACTAATACATGGATGCTTTTCTAGTTCTTTTCAATGAAATAGGAATTTACGTTGTAACCTAGATTTACCAAACATTTCCTTTTACACCGGAGACAGTGTTTCTGTTTCCTAGGGAAGTAAAAGCTCTCAATAGTTTGATTTTGTCAGTATCTTCAGAATAAAACATGTACGTGGTTGTAATTATCTTGAACTTTGGAATCTCTAAGCACTTGGGAAGATAAGGTGGGAAAATGGACACAAGTTCAAGGTCAGCTTGGTCTACACGTGAGCTCCAAGAGCTCTAGGCCAGCCTGCATTACAGTGATAGCTGTCCCAAAACAACAAACGCAAAACACAGAATGCAAAAGGTAAGGAAAGAGTCTTTAGGACGCATCTAAGCATCTTATAAAGAATAGAAACTTGGTGTTTGTTGCCGTGTGTGTGTGTGTGTGTGTGTGTGTGTGTGTGTGTGTGTGTGTGTGTGTGTCGGTGCTGGGAACCAAACTCATAGCCTCCTATGTGCAAGGCAAGCAATCTACCAACTTGGCTATATCTCTAGCTCAAGTGGTGTTCAAAGTCCTTATCTCCTTATATTCAATAGTTGCCTTATATATATTATCAGTTCTGTAAAATATTTCCTTTAAGAAAACACATCTTGGTTTGAGGATTTTTTTTACTTTTTGCTTTCATAATATAAGCCTTCTTAAAGAATTTCATGCTAGATTCTTCAAGGATTCTGTTTCTTCCTGATTTGTCATTAAACGTCTCTATGTAAATGATCACTTTTTAAAATATTTATAAGTAATTCTAATTATTCTTCCCCCAGAGGCAATGCCACCTGCTTTGCATATGGACAAACAGGTGCTGGGAAAACCTATACCATGATAGGAACTCACCAAAACCCAGGACTGTATGCTCTGGCCGCCAAAGATATCTTCAGGCAGCTGAAAATATCCCAGTCAAGAAGGGATCTCTTTGTGTGCATCAGCTTCTATGAAATCTACTGTGGACAACTTTACGACCTCCTGAATAGAAGAAAACGGTACTAGATAGGAGTGACAAGCTGTTGATCTGTGTCTGTACATCATTGTTTGAGCCAGAGCGCCACAGAATCACTCTGATCACATGACTTTAATGAGAATCATTTTTGTGAAATGGCAGTCTCTTGCATGGGTTTTTCTTTCTTCCGCTCCTCCCTTTTTCTGTTTGGAGACTGACTGTGTAGTTCTGTCTGGCATAAAACTTGCTGTTTGACCTGGGCAGCCTTGAACTTGTGATCATCCTGACTCAGCTTCCCGAGTAGTGAAATTAAAGACTTTTGCCACTATGCCCAGCTTGGATACATATTTTAAACTGTTAACTCAGCTAAAGAAAAATGTAAATTAGCCATCCATTAATACCTTTCCGGCGCTGGGGATTGACCCTAGCGCCTTACATGTTTGCAGGCATTCTACCACAGAGCTACAGCTTCAGTTCCCGTTTTTAATAACAATAGCTTAATATCTACCAAGACTCCTCCCCCTTTTTTTACTATGAAAAAGACTATAATTTCAGAAAGTCAAGAAATCAACATGTATTTAATTTAAATATTTAAATATTTTCCCTTTAAATAATGTTAGTGTAAACTTAATGATAGTTTTTATGAAATTGGCAAAAAAAATGTCTTCACATTCAACTTTTTTTAGATTTATTTTTATTTTATGTATGTGGGTGTTTAGCCTGCCTATATTTCTTTGTACTACATGCATGTTTGGTGCCTGTGGAGGCCAGAAGAGGGCATCAGAATCCCTGCAACTGCAGTTACAGACAGCTAGCTACTGTGTGAGTGCTGGAAATGAGCCTGAGCCCTCTGGAAGGGCAGCCAGTGCTCCTAAACTACATTGTAATTTCTTTGTTTGGTGGGCATATGTGTATGTGTATGTATGTAAGTGTGTATTTGCCATGATGGGGATGTGGAGGTCAAAGAATAACTTTAGGAGTCATTTCTCTCTCTACTGTGTGGTCTAGGTCAGTGGTTCTCAGCCTTCCTAATGCTGCCACCCTTGAACACAGCTCCTCATGCTGTGGGGACCCCCAGCCATCACATTCTTTTCGTTGCTACTTCATAACTGTAATGTTACTATGGTTATGAATTGCAATGTAAACATTTATGTTTTCTGATGGCTTTAGGTGACCCCTGTGAAAGGGTGATTTAACTCTCTTCCCACAGGTTGAGAACCACTGGTTTAATGGCTGGAACTCAGATCGTCAGGCCTGGCGGCAGGAGTTGTCCCACTGTCCCACCTTCAGCTTTTTGCTCTGATAACATAAAAGTAATCTAGCAGTGTTTTGTTTAGATGGGAACATGTGACTGAACCTGAACACCAGGCAGCAGAGTTGAAGGGATCTACTAGCTGGAGCGTGGAGAGGGAGAGGGAGGTCAGAAGGGAAAGAAGGAAAGTCGGGTGACATTCAAGTTCATGTGCTGTAGGCAAGCTTGGAATAGGGTGTGGGGCAGTTCCTATTCAGTAGGGAGACCAGCATGGGAAAGGCTCCAGCAGGGAGGACTCTGGTGTTGGGTAGCATAACTGAAGAAGCCAGCAGGTGTGCTTAGACAGGTCCTTGCACTGTTGGCCATCCCAACAAATAGCTGTGCCCGTGTCCCAGTTGAGAGAAAATACGAAGTGTTCAGGCTTCATCTCTGAAACATAACTGTCAGATGAAGGCAGTGCTGCTTGTGAATACTTGAGGAAAAGTTACTTTTCTCATTCACCGTCTGTGTAATGGTGTTTAAGCCTCCATTTAGCTCGATTGTGGCTTTTCTTTCAACCCCAGGCCACTCTCCTTAAAAGCCCTTTCCAGGTTGGGGATTTAGCTCAGTGGTAGAGCGCTTGCTTAGCAAGCGCAAGGTCCTGGGTTCGATCCTCAGCTCAAAAAAAAAAAAAAAAAAAAAAAGCCCTTTCCAAGTTGAGGATGTAGCTGTGTGGTAGAACTTTTAACCTACTATGCCTAAGGTCCTGAATTCAAGCCTCAGTATTAATTTAAAAAAAGAAAAAGAAAAAGAAGAGAAAGAGAAAGAAAGAAAAAGAGAAAAACTTTATCCAGATATGGTAGCACAGACCTGTAATGCCAGCACTCAGGCTGAGATAAGAGGATTACAGTTTCAAAGCCATCCTAGACAACATGGTGAGACTTTGCTCATCTCCTAATCCCCCAAAGCTCTCTGTGGTCATAATGTCTACTACTTTTAAGTAAAAAGGCCACTGTTGTACATGTAGTCCTGTGTGTGTGTGTGTGTGTGTGTGTGTTTGCTTCTGAAGAGACAGGATATCTGACAGTTTCAGAATGTAATTCTTTAATGAATTATCTAAATTACCACCCTATATATTTGTATTTTTTCAAAAGTTGAAGGCCAGCTTGAATTACATAGTAAGACCCTATCTCAAACAAAATAAAAGTATGTATCAGGACTCCTTCTGTTACAAATTAAAAAAAAAACCAAAACCCCACCCCTACTGTATTTAGGGAAACCATTGGCTCAGATAACTTGGAAGGCTAGGAAGGCTTCAGGGATATTCTGCTCCATTGCACAGGGATAATGACGTGGTTACTTTGCATCTCTCTGCTCTGCCTGTTACCTTCATCCTGAAGCTAGTTCTTTGTAGATACAGAATGGCTGCTGCTGCTTCCAGGACTACATGTTTTCTCCTCAAGAGAGAAGAGAGCAGCTAGCAAGCAGAGACCAGAGCTGTACTTTGATTGGGCAGCAAAGATCCTATGTCCACCATTGCACTGGTTACTAGCCAGAACTATGCCATCCATGGTTTGGAATATGTATGGGTTTTGTGCTCATTCTTTCGATTTTAATCAAAGATACTGATTTGTTTACAACAAGGAAGGACCCACCACAGTATTCTGA
The DNA here is from genome assembly GCF_903995425.1 of Onychomys torridus. NCBI lineage: Eukaryota > Metazoa > Chordata > Mammalia > Rodentia > Cricetidae > Onychomys > Onychomys torridus. The sequence goes on along the minus strand of NC_050444.1, from coordinate 63,027,641 downwards.
AGCTGACATTAGGAGGTAGGGCTGGGGAGGGGAAGCATATCCATCCATCCAAATGGCAAAACCACTGTGTAATGGGAGACTCAGAGAATGTGCTGGGAAAGCAAGACAATCCAGTGTCATACCAACCACAGTTTTTCATCCCCAGGCTCTTTGCAAGAGAAGATAGCAAGCATGTGGTGCAGATAGCTGGCCTTCGAGAGCTCCAAGTGGACAGTGTGGAGCTCCTCCTACAGGTAATGTGTTCCTCCCCTTACACCGCACAGCAGCCTCAGCCCAGGGGAAGCACTTCATTTTGCATCCTAGCAAATGTGATGGCTCAGATAAAGGTGGAGGGCAGTGACACCACTCACATTTGTGAGATGCGAGCCACCTTTTGAAGATAGCTCATTTCTCCATGGTGCCCTAGAGTGGGAGGCAGGGCATGTGGCAGAAACGAATGCATGGCAAAGATGCTCCAGGGGCCAGTTTCAAAGACTGCGATTATATTTTCTGTGGCAGTGAGCTCAGGAGAAAGCCGCTGGAGGCAAGTGTTCTTATTTTAAATAAAATTTTAATAAGCGATACTTTCACATGTTCTCAATCTCCAAAGAATTGGAAAATACCTTTTCCATTCCCTTTTCCCGAGGCAACTAATTTTATTAGTTTTTGTATATCCTTCCAAAGGAATTTTGAAGTTTGCTTCTTTATTAAAAGTTATCTGTTTGTTATAGCAAATATAATATTTGTTCGTTGTTAAATCTAAACATTGCAGAAATATATAAAATGGTAGAAAATAAGAGCCCATTTACTATCCTTAGTGCACACACATTGTCTATGATATCCATTATTAATTGGTTGTTGTTTTTTCTTATTCAGAGGTCATTTATTGGTTTATGTGCTAATATATTTCTAGTGAACCTTCTTTCAATGGTCCTCAAGCCTGGATTTCTTGGGGGAGCAGATGCTGGGGATCAAACGCAGAGCCTTATACATACTAAGCAAGTACACTGCCATGAGCTTTGGGCTATCCTGGCTCAGTTCCAGCTTTACATTAGATCATTCATGGGCCCTTTCCTTCACTTAAAAAAATAGCTTAACTTTTTCTTTTTAAATAAGGTCTTATATAGCTTAGGCTGGCTTCCAACTTAATGTGTAACTAAGGATGACCTTCAATGTACAATCCTTGGGTCTCCAGCTCTCCAGTAAAATGATTAAAGGTGTAAGACACCAACTAGTTCTTTGTTTTGTTTTGTTTTGTTTTTGAGATAGGGTCTTTATGTAGCCTTGGCTGTCCTGGACTTTATGTAGACCTTGCTTGTCTTGAACTCACAGATATCCACCTGCCTCTGTCTGCCAAGTGCTGGGATTAAGTGTGTATACCACCACACCCTACTGTCATTATGTTTTAATGTTAATTGCAAATGTTTACTGAACACTTAATTATCTAACAAATATTTGGCTAGAGGGTTTTTTTTCAAATATCATGTGATTTAATCACCATAAAGTAAGATATGTATTATAAAGCTCTTCCAGATGAGCAAACTAAAGGTAAAATTGGAAGCTGGTCATCAAGAGAGCCAAGGGCTGGAAGAGCCAGCTTCCAGGCCAGATTTTCAACTCTGAAGCAGTACCTTTTCACAATCTATTGTGGATTATTAGGGATCAGTTTTTCTTAAGAAAGTAAAAAAACAAAACAAACAAAAAAACAAAAAAACCCACAACTCACTGAATTAATACATTTATGGCAGTATCTTCTGGGTTGTTTGCTTAAAAATTGAGCATTTACAGGCTATTTTTAACCACAAATAATAGGGCTTGGGGGCAATTTTGTAACCACTTTTTCAAAACAAAGTATTAAGAATTGCCAGTAATGGTGGAACATGCCTATAATTCTAACACTTGGGAAGCTGAATCATAAACCAGGCCAATCTGGGCAATAGAGTGAGACAAGGAGAGGGGAGGGGAAGGAGGACTTGGTTGTATGGGGCTGGAGAGATGGTTCAGTAGATAAGAGCACTTACTGCTTTGCAGAAGCACCCATGTTGGACAGTTCACAGATACTTGTAACACCAGTTCCTGGTAGATCCAGCCCCTCTGGCCTCCTTGGGCACCTGTTCTCCAGTGCACATATCCACACACGGAGAAACATAAGTAAAAATAAAAATAAGTCCGATTAGTAACACCATAGTTTCTGAGTTTGTTTTTCTAGCCCTTGCTTTTCTCGGAGGGTTGAGAGTACACATTTGTGTCTAATCACATCTCTGTGTGTTAGGATCTGACATAGCAGATCACCTAAGAGCCTTTTCTACTGACTCCAGAGGCAGGCACAGAATAAAAGAGGCAAGGGCTCTGAACATTCCCAAGCTGTCCAGAATGCCCTCTGCAGTGGAGTCCAAAGGAAAATGTTTCTCACACATGGATTCTCTGTGGTCTTGCCCTGCTTCCCCAGCCATGCGTCATTGTTAGGAGTCTGAGGTGACTCTAGTCCTTGGGATTCTAAATGGGAATGGAACAAACACTCTAGGGAAATCCCTTTTCCTTAACGTGGAGCCACAGCTGTGCTGCTTCCCCCTGCAGTGCTGGGAATCAAACCCAGGACCACACACATGCTTAGCAAGCAAGCACTCTGCCACTGAGCTCCATCACCAGTCCCATAACGGTGCTTACAGGACAGGACAGTCTGTGTCACGTGAGCCTCTCTTGGAAAAGTAGATAGCATTGTCTTATCCTAAAGGATTGTTCCTTAAAAAAGCATGAAGGTTTTGTTTATAAGCTTGTTATTGTTTTATTGCCGTTGATCCCCCAAGTTTATAACTACAGTCAGGAAGACATCAGAGATCCAGGTGGAAAGTTAATATCCATTATGGATACCTGACACAGTTCCGCTCATCAGCACTTATTGATGTGAAATCCCAGCACTTGCTTACTTAAATGTTACGCCTACACCCTCTCAGATGCAGTGTCCGTGCCCACTCAGGTATCACCCATGTGTTGGTTAGAGTGTCGTCTTCAAGTGTTACCCTCAGATAACCCTCAGGCTCACTCCAGCATGGCTACCTGATACTGCCTGCACAACTGGCAGCTTCGTTCTTCAAACAGGATCCTCCTGTCTTCCAGAAATTTGTCCTTCCAAGTCTGTCTGTCTGTCTGTCAGACTCCAGGCCTACTCTGCCCCTATGAGCAACTAATGAACAACTAACTGCCTGACACATTGCCCATATTTGGATTCAAGGTGTATTATTATTATTATTATTATTTTAATATTTATTTATTTATCTATTATGTATACAGCATGTATGACTGCACACCAGGAGAGGGCACCAGATCTCATTACAGATGGTTGTGAGCCACCATGTGGTGGCTGGGAATTGAACTCAGGACCCCTGGAAGAGCAGTTGGTGCTCTTAACCTCTAAGCCATCTCTCCAGCCCATTATTATTATTATTTTAAAGACATTGTTTAGGGAAGCTGGAGAGACGGCTCAGAGGTTAAGAGCACCGACTGCTCTTCCAGGGGTCCTGAGTTCAATTCCCAGCCACCACATGGTGGCTCACAACCATCTGTAATAGGTCTAGTGCCCTCTTCTGAAGTGCAGGCACACGTGCAGACAGAACACTGTTTATATGACAAATAAATCTTTAAAAAAAGAAAAAAACTTGTTTAGATTTATTTATTTATGTGTAGTGTTTTACCTGCGTGTATATATGTCTGATGGGGACTGAGACTGGATCCTATATAAGAGGAACAAGTACTCTTATCTGCTGAGCCATCTCGCCAGCCCCTCAAGGTTTTGTTTGTTTTTTAATTAATTAATTAAATTTTGGTCAGTCAATTAGAGATTTCCTAATTATTTAATTAAATAATTCCGATAGCTTTTTATATTTTTTAAGGTTTGTTTTTGGGGCTGGAGAGATGGCTCAGTGGTTAAGAGCACTGACTGCTCTTCCAGAGGTCCTGAGTTCAATTCCCAGCACCCACATGGCAACTCACAACCATCTGTAACTCCAGTTCCAGAGGATCTGACATTCTCACACAGATATACATGCAGGCAAAATACCAATGCACACAAAATAAAAATAAATGAAATTTTAAAAAAAGATTTTTATTTATGTTTATGTGTGATGTATGACACGTGAGCATAGGTGCCCACAGAGACCAGAAGGTATCAGATACCCTGGAACTATAATTACATAGAGTGTGAGCCCCCACCCCCACCCCTGGTGTAAAAACTGGGACCCAAACCCAATTCTCTTCAAGAGCAGCAAATATTCTTAGCCACCGAACCATCTCCATCGCCTAATAGCTACTTTATATAATCACAGGCTTTTATTCTCAAGACTTCTGATACCTGCTCATATTTTTATCATTGCTTTATCAGTAAAGATCCATACAAGAAGATGCCCCCTTAGGTGGATCTCAGTTGTGTGTGGAAGGTAGAGACTGTACCCAGTACCGCTGCTTTTCAGTCAAGGATGACATGCACAGTACTAACCACTCAAGTGTTTGTGGTGCTTTGGCATTTGTGCAGGAAAGCTCAATGGTTAAAGTCTTGTGGCCAGATAAAGCTGGGGGCTCTGGCTTTCCTTCTTCCCATTCCCACTCCCACTTCTTTTTTTTTTTTTGATGTAGACTGAGGAACCTGTGGCATCCCCAGTAATTGATAAGCTATATTTCCCATGAAATTCTGATGAAGACAACTGTTTGTCTTGGAAACATATATAGATGTCAGTCCTTTCTGTCTTTGTAAAATTACTTTGTGAATTTATCATGTCCTGGTCATGGTACTGTGTGCTCTACATATACATCGTATACATTTTGGTTTGCATAACTTGACTTTAAACAGTGATTTGCTATATAGCCTTGGCTGACCTAGAATTCAATGTGTTGACCACATTGTTCTTACTTTGGCAATCCTCTTACCTCTGCCCCTTGAGTGCTGGGATTAGAGGCATAAACACTGTGTCTGGTACCACTCCCTCTCTAGTACTGGAGATTGAACCTGGGATCGTGTGCATGCTGAGCAGGTATTCTGCCATGAATGACACCCCCTCCACCCATCCCAAAAGGAAAAGACAAGACAGTAAATAGCAAGGAAGAAAGTCCCAGACCCAACAAGGCAAACATTAAGTCCCGTAGTCAGTGCCCAGCATCTGGTATACATGATGGCATGGTGCAGCTCCAGCAGTCTGGACAGCTGCTCGTGGCCTTGCTACTTGTAGCCCACGTGGCCTTTTTCTTGAGTTGGCTTTGCTCTTTGCCTGCAGTTTTCCTCAGCAAACACCGAGCTTTTTAAACATTTATTTATTATGTATACAGTATTCCGTCTGCATGTATGCCTGCAGAGGGCACCAGATCTCATTACAGATGGTTGTGAGCCACCATGTGGTTGCTGGGAATTGAACTCAGGACCTTTGGAAGAGCAGCCAGTGCTCGTAACCACTGAGCCATCTCTCCAGCCCAATCATGCTTTTTAATACAGGTTTTATGAGTCAAACTTTAGCTTGCATGACAAGTACCTTACCAACGGGGTCATCTTCCCAGCCTTGGGTTCTCTCCCCCCCCCCCCCCAATTGGTTTCTCTGTATAGTCCTGGCTGTTCTGGAACTCACTCTCTAGACCAGGCTGTCCTGAACTCAGAGATCCCTGTGGTGGGTATTGTGTTCCCCGAAATAAACATATCTGGCGCCCAACGTTCAAGGTACGAATTCATGAAATAGCCTCTTGCCTGTGGCCTTGCGGGCCCACACATGCTGGTAGGATTTACTGAAGAAGGCAGAGGCAGGAGGATCCCGAGTTGAGGCCGGCCTAGGAGAAGCTTCGACCCAGGGCAGAGACACAGTGTCGGTGGGACCATGGAGGCAGTGACTGCTGCTCCGAGTTGCCGGCTGCTTCTCATCGTGTTGGTGACTGTGGTGATGCTGCTACCTGGAACAAAGAATGTACTGCTGCTTGTTCAGAGAAGAATTGCCAGGACCAGTGTGTTACAAGAAAGCATCGGCAAAGGTCAGTTTGGAAAAGGTTGGCAAGAGAAATGCTGGGGAGAAATTGCTGTGAAGATTTTCTCTTCTAGGGAAGAATGTTCATGGTTCCGAAAGACAGACAGACATGAGATTGTGATTACTCCAAACCACAGAGGAAGCAAAAAAAAAAAAAAAAAAAAAAATCTAAAGGGAACCATGATCATGCCTAACAGTGACTTTGAAATCTTCAAAAGGATGATGGGACTCCACAATTATGATGCCACATGGACTATGGTAAAGCCATTATTGCCATGGAAAGATCAACTTTGGATTACAAACTGTTTAGGACAATTTTGAGATGGCTAGCTGATGATCCAGTCTGACAGACTACCTGAACAAGGACTTGAAACAAGCCCTGCACTTTCTCACTATTCAGCGGCGGGACAAATGATACAGGACTTGACAATTAAACCCCAAAATTTTCTTTTCAGGATCCCCTAAAGATGGATGTAATTTTAAGAAAACAACGCCCACATCCCCAAAAGGTGGGATGGGAAGTTTTTGGTCGTTTAATGAGTTTTGGATATCGTCATTGTTTATGATGATTGGTTACAAGTTGTTAATTGTTAATGGTCAGGAAAAAAAGCTGAACATAAAGATTAGATTCAGAGGTTTTGTTAAAAAAAAGAAAAGTAAAAAGAGAAAATAGATATGAGGTAGATCACTGAATCTACCCTGAGAAAAAAGATAAAGAAATAATAGGATAAGTGGGTAGATCACTGAATCTACTCTAAAAAGAAAAAGGAGAAGATATAAAAATGACAAAAGGTAGACTACTGAATCTATTATGAAAAGAAAAGATAGGATAAGTAATGAAAAATTTTTGTCTGAGTTTATCAAATGTTACTGGACTGGACATTATTATAGATAATGGAGTTTTTTACCTGAATCTGTCAAATGTTAATGGACTAGACATCATTAATGTAATCTTGACTATGTATATTGTATATACTTATTGGATATGATTTTTCTTGTATTAGTTATAACCTTTTTTTAATTTTAGACAAAAACAGGGGAAATGTGGTGGGTATTGTGTTCCCCGAAATAAACATATCTGGGGTCAGAGAACAGACAGCCACTAGAACAGAGCCAGAAATGGTGGCTAGAAAATGGGAAGAGTAAGCCATAGCAGAAGCTGGGTGGTGGTGGTATACACCTTTAATCCCAGCACTTGGGAGGCAGAGCCAGGTGGATCTCTGAGTTCAAGGCCACTTTAGAAACAGCTCAGCATGGTGACCTACCCCTTTAATCCCAGGGAGTGGGGGCAGAAAGAAAAAGGTATATAAGGCGTGAGGACCAGGAACTAAGAAAGAAAAAGCATGTAGTTAGTTTAAGCTTTGGAGCAACACAGTTCAGCTGAGATTCATGTGGAGAAGGACTCAGAAGCTTCCAGCCTGAGGAAACAAGATCACCTGAGGAACTAGCAAGGTGAGATAGCTGTGGCTTGTTCTGCTTCTCTGATCTTCCAGCATTCACCCCAATAACTGGCCTCAGGTTTGTTCTTATTAATAAGAACTCTTTGAGATTCATACTACAGATCCCCCTGGTGCTGAGATTAAAGGTGTGCACCATCACTGCCCAGCCCTTGCTTCTTTTTCATGGTGCTAATCTGTTTAATAACCCCACCCTCCTTGTTCACAGCTTTCAGCTCACCTCTTTTCTAGCCAGATTACATGTTTTTAAAATCCTCTGCTGTTTGCTCCAATTGTTACTATAAATCTGCCTGAACACTGGTAACTGCTACAGCCAGGACAATATGCTTTCTTGAACCTTCAAGTCAAATTAGTCAGTCACCTTTCAATTCAGCCTTCTGCAAAGATTCTGGACATGGACAAAATATAGACAAATTCTTTGCCAAAATGTAACCTGAGTGGCTTCTGGTCTTATTCCAGTAGCGTCCTTGTTCCAATCTTTCCCACCAGCATCCCTGTGGATGTTCTGGTCTGCTGAACTCCTACCACAGTCCTGCTGTAACTTCTCTGTTTACAGTGTTCCAGGACTACTGACGTCACTCAAATTCATCTCCACAAACTTTGGGTTCTGTTTGTTTGGTTGGTTTTGATTTTGGTTTTGGTTTTGATTTTTTGAGGCTGAGTCTCACTATGTAGACCAGGCTGGCCTTGAACTCAGATCTGCCTGCCTCTGGTTTCCAAATGCTGGGATTAAGAGTGAGAAATTCTTTTTGGTTTTTGAGACAGGCTCAAGTGTGTCAAGTTGGTTTCTGCCGAGCTTACCTTGTGGCCTTGGATGACCTTAGCCTTCCTGACCCTCCTGCCTCCTCCTAAGGACTAGGATTACGGTGTGCAGTGTTGGGTCAGAACCAGGGTCAGCACGCGCTGGGCAAGCGCTCTATCAGCCTCTCCAGCTAAACTGCATTCCCAGCCCAGAACTTACTTCATAAATATAGTTATTTATTAAAACTTTTCCATTTTACATACCAACCCCAGTTCCCCCTCCCTCCCCTTCTCCCACCTCCTCGCCTCCCTCCCACTCTACCCCATCCACTCCTCAGAGTGGGTAAGGAGGCCTCCCAAGGTAGAGAACAAAGTCTGGCATACCAAGTTGAAGGAGAGCCTAGCCCCTCCCCCTTGTATCAAGGCTGAGTAAGGTATCCCAGCACAGGGAATGGGCTCCAAAAAGCCAGTTCATGCACTTGGGATAAGTCCTGGTCCTACTGTCAGGGACCCCACAAACAGATCAAGCCACACAACTGTCATCCACAGTCAGTGGGTCTAGTTCAGTCCCATGCAGGTTCCTGAGCTGTCAGTCCAGAGTCAGTGAGCTCCAGCTAGCACCGGTCAGCTGTCTCTGTGGGTTTCCCCATCATGATCTTGATCCCTCCTCCTCCTCCTCCTCCTCCTCCTTTTTGAATGCCATTTATTGAAGGAGGGAGGAGGTCTTAAATACAGGCTTACAGCACAATGGAAGAACCCCGATGGGCAGAAGTTTGCTTCTGATTTTTTTTTTTTTTTTTTTTGGAGCTGAGGATTGAACCCAGGGCCTTGTGCTTGCTAGGCAAGCGCTCTACCACTGAGCTAAATCCCCAGCCCAAGAACTTACTTATTTTTACTTAGCTTAAAAAAATTAAATTAAAAAAAAAAGGACATAAAGCCCTTACCCTACTTGATAAGGTATTTTGAAGCTTGTTGAGTTTGATTCTGTCAGTATTTGGATTCTTAATTTGGAAAACATGACTATGTTCAATATGATACAAATTAAAATTCTGAGCGTCTGGGGGAGGGGATGAGCTAGAAGTTTCTTATTCTTAATTCTTGTAAAGTAAATGAATTTATCTAGCGTGCCCACAGTGTAGTAGAAACCACTCGGACTTTGGAGTTAGATATTCTGGATGTGGACTTTGGCTCCACCACATAAGTTATTTGACTATGAGAAGCAAGCCTTTGAATTTGTTTCTTGACTTTGGCATAGTAATCATACTTAAGTCACATTAGGTTATTATGAGGATTCTTTCTATCACCTAATGATTAAAGGTTTTTTTATTCTTTGTACTCAGTACTTCTCTCGCTATCCAAAATCAGGGTAACAAATGGCACAAACCTATAATCTCAGTACTTGAGAGGCAGAGTCAGGAAGATAACTAGTTAGAAGCCATCTGCTACATTATGAGACCCTGTCTAAATTTTTTTTTTAATCAAGGTAATATGTTCATATATGATTATATTTTCGTTGTTTGGAGGCCTGAGACTTCTCTTCCCCTCCTCCACTCCTTTGTGGCCAAAAGATCCCAGTTAGTCTTGACTCCCAGGCAGAGGTGAGGGAGTCCTAGAGTCAAGGGAAGGTACAGGCACATGAAATAACTCACTTCCCTGTTCCTGAATATCAGGTTTGGCCTCCTTCATGCCTGCATCCTGGTGAGCAGGTGGATGTGATCAGTCATTCTGCAATGTACGTTTCTGTCCTTTGCTCCAGTTACTAAGATAGATGAATGCTGTGAGACCTTGCTCTGGAGCCAAGTTTTGCCCTGGGGATCTTGGTTAGGCTAGATCCATCAAAGATATTAAAAAGAGTGCATAAGATTAAGAAGTAAATTAGCTCTTGAGCCATTGAATGTTCTCCCCCAAGATTAGTGTTCCACATTGTTCTCACTGCTGTTGGTATTTACTCTGTGTGATTTAGTGTCTGGGCAGATTTCCACCTGGATATCAAAACTGCAGGATGCTAACAAAACCACAGGCCTGGGCTCTGCTGCTTGCTTAGGCAGCTTTCCGGAGCCAGAGACTGTTTTCTCCCAGAGGAAGTCATCGTCCTGTGCATGTATTTCCAGGTGATCTTAAAGGGCAGCAAGGAACGCAGCACTGGGGCCACCAGCGTCAACGCAGACTCCTCTCGATCCCACGCTATCATCCAAATTCAGATCAAAGATTCAGCCAAGAGGACATTTGGCAGGTGAGCTGGAATTAGGAGGAGAATTGCATTGTCTGCCTTTCCATATGTGACTTTGAAATATATATGCTAAACGCGGGACACCCTGCCACTTTGGATCTTCATTGCAGGGATATAGAGTAAGTGTTGTTAGCCCTGAAATAAATCATTGTATAAAGTGCCATCAGTTGATTAACCATGAAGTAATGACCTATTGTTGGTCAACCCAAAGTTATTAAAAGGGACATTGATTACTTCTAACGTGAAACACAGTATCAGCAGAGAAACAGCAAGGAATGCATCTCAGAGAGCTTGCAGGCCATAAATGGGGGTTGGGGATCCATTCTTCTTGAAAGAAGATGTAAGACAATTGGATCCGTTCATTGCTTTTCGGGTGCTGTCTTAGCAAACTCTGCCATGCTGATGGATGAGCCTGTCTCCCCTCTGAGTAATGAGTCCTTCTCTTTTTTTCATCCTTTCTTGTTAGAAAACAGCCAATAAAACTTTCTATTTAATTATCTAAGTAGTCACCTAACTGATTTGCATTATGGTCACTTACCCTTGTGGGGAAATGCTTTATTAATTTCGGTCATGCTTCCTCACAAATAAGTAGAGCCGATGGAAGTGTCTAAGTGAACAGTGCCGCTCCAGCTGACAGACAGACACATCAGGATCGTATGATGTTGTTGGAAGACTAACAATAATGTCTTTTATTTCCTGAGGATGAGCTGTGCTCATTTCTTCCTGAGGTCACAAAATATTGCTAATGTGGAAATAAAGCAAATCCCCAAAGAATTTTGCTGTGTCTTTTTACCTAGGATCTCTTTCATTGATTTGGCTGGCAGTGAAAGAGCAGCAGATGCCAGGGACTCAGACAGACAGACAAAGATGGAAGGCGCAGAAATAAACCAGAGTCTTCTGGCTGTAAGTTGTTCAGAATCTAAAAATCCTTTGTTTTGTTTTGTTTTTAAGAGATTTTGCCCTAAAATGAAGCCAGTTGGTGAGTCTGGGTAGAAGGGCAGCAGGCATGCTTTCACCTAACACTGATGGTCTGAGCGGAACTGCAGCCTCTCCACAACGCTGGGCCTCCCCTTCCCCCCCCCCCCCCCCCCCCCTTGCCCTTTTCCTCATTCCCTACCCGTTAAACACTGCGATTGCTAAATGGCTAAGAAAGCTTTTTCTTGCTCCGAAATTTAAACTATACTTCGGGGATGCAAACACAGAAAGTGGTATATCCTTCAGATACTTGCCACTCAGTTTCAGCAGTTGAAAACCTTACCCAGGGCCAGGAAGGTGGCTCCACAGGTAAAGGTACTCGCTACCTAGCCTGACATCTGGGGTCTGATCTCTAGGACCCACATGGTAGAAAGATAGTAACTCCTACAAGCTGTCCTCTGACCTCCACATTATGCACCATGACACCACATACATGCACACACAAAATAAGAAGTATAAAGACAAGAACCCAAGCAGTCCCATCCTTCCCATGGTTGGATTACTTTATTATTATCATATGTGTATATGGGCACATACATGGCAGGTGTGTGGAGGTCAGAGAACAACTTTTGGAAATTGGTTTTCTCCTTCCATCATGGGTTCCAGGGACCACACTCAGGTGGGCAGGCTTGTGTGGCAAGAGCTTTTGCTCAGTGAGCCATCTCACCAACTCCTGGTTGGATCAAAGGGAACCCTACTCATCAAGCCATTTTATAAATACCCCATATACCTCAAAGGAAGGGGCTCTTTTTAAAAGTAATTTATTGCTTTTATTTCATGTGCATTCATGTTTTGCCTGCATTATGACTGTGTGAAGGTGTCAGAATTCCTGACTGGAGTTACAGGCTGTTATGAGCTGCCATGTGGGTGCTGGGAATTGAACCTGGTTCCTCTGGAAGAGCAGCCAGTATTCTTAACCACTGAGTCATCTCTCCAGCCCTGGGCTCTTTATTTTTTAAATGTATCCACAATTAACATTATCGTACTTTTAATGTTACCTCTTAATAAGTATTTAAAAACCTCTAGCTGCCCCATAACTGTCTTTTCACAGTTGGTTACTGAAGGTGAAGACACTTTCCTCATTGCTTTCCCAAACCTGCTTTGTTTTCTGTATCAGCACAGTCTTTTAGGGGGTGGGTAATCACTTGCCTGTATCTTTGCCCACATTCTAGACACAGATAACTACATCCCACGTCTGTTCTCTAGATTTCCAAAAGTGGTTAGGATCTGTATATTTGCTGTTCAATATGGTTAGGTTGTTTTGTTTGGTTTTTAAATTTTATTTATTTTTTGTGTATGGGTGTGTTGCCTGCATATATGTCTGTGTACCATGTGTGTCTGGTTTATAGGTTGAGACCAGAAGAAGGCAGCATCAGATCCTCCAGACTGGAGTTACAGACAGTTGTGAGCCACCATAGGGGTAGTGGAAATCAAACCCGGGTCATTGTTATCAAAAGAAGCATCCACGATATCATCTCTTCTGGAAATTTTCCAGTGCTAAAAATAGGAGATACTGGATTGATATTTAATAAAGAAGTATATTGCTGAGTATGATGGTGTATATCTATAATAACATTCCAGTGCTCTTAACAACTGAGCCGTCTCTCCAGCCCCCAGTGTAGCTAGTCTTACTTAAGATGTCTCTAAAGTAAAATACACAGAGGATTTTGAAAATTTGTTATTAAAAAAAGCATATAAAATATCTCAGTAATATATTTTCATATTTGCTATATCTAAAAGTAATACTTTGAATATTATAGGTTAAGTAAAATATAATTATCATTTATTCTACCAGCCACAGGTGTACTTTTAGTGTTTCTGTATGCCATTCAGTTGGGTTTTCCTGACTCTGCATGGCAAGTTTAGTAAGTACTCTCACCCTCGCCTTATAGATTAGGGTGCAGGTGCAGATGGGCTGAATGAACTGGTCAAGTGCCCACGGCCTTTAACCAAAAATGTGTGATTCTGATATCATAAACTATGGTCCACCCAGGAAGAGCTCCATCCTCTTTAAAATGAGATGGTAGGGGCTATTGAGATGGCCCACGCTTGCCGTAAAAGCCTGACAACATGTGCTAAATCCGTGTAACCCATGTAAAGGTGAAAGAGAAGAACTGATTCCACAAAGTTGTTCTCTGACCATTAGGTGTACAAGCATGTATGTATATGTACACACACTAATAATAATAGTATTAAAAGAAAAATAAAGGAGATGGTAGGTAGTGTGAAGTAATTGCTCAGTACTTAGATTTCTACTGCTGTGATAGAAACACATGACCAAAAGCAACTTGGGGAGGTGGATTTATGTAACCTACTGGTTACAGTCCATTATCAGGGGAAACCAAGACAGGAGCCCTCAGGCAGGAACCTGGAGGCAGGAACTGAAACAGGCCATGAAGGAACACTGTTTACTGGCTTGCTCTCCATGGCTTTTTCAAACTACTTTCTTACACAGCCCAGGACACCTACTCAGGGGTGGCACTACCCACAGTGCTCTGGGCTCTCCCACAGCCTTCATTAATCAAGAAAATGTCTTACTGAATTGTTGATAGGCCAGTCTGGTGGAGGTGTTTTCTCAGTTGAGATTCCTCTTCCCAGACAGCTGTAGAGTCTAGCTTGTGTCAAATTGACAAAAAAACAAACAAACAAACAAAACTAACTAACTAACAGGACAGTAGCATTCTGTCTCTGCTGCTCTAATTTTTCCTTCTCTAGTCAGTTTATATCCAAATCTGCACTTGAATTTATTCCTATAGGTGTACATGTATGAGGGAGAGGAAAGTAGCTTAGGCATGTTCTCTACTTGAGCACACCAGTAGTTGTGAAGAGGGAAAAACAGGTGAGCCAGGCTCACTGTGTGAGCTTGGACTCAGGATCTGAGGCTGGCTTCCCGGGTTCATCATCTCACTTTGGATTCAGCTAATCTGGGACCACAGCCCCTAAGTCCTGGGCAAGACAGCCCAGGACACTGTTCTCCCATTCTTGCTTGCTTTTACCTGTCGGACAGGAAACAGCAGGACATTTGACTTTTTTTTAGGAACATTTCCTGAGTGTGGTTTGTTTGCCTGTTTGCTTTTACAGGATCTTGAGATTTGGTTTAATGTTTTATTTATGCGTATGTGTGATGTGTGCCACATATGTTTGGGTGTCTGAAGAGGCCAGAAGAGGGTGTTAAATCCCCTAGAGCTGGATGGATTTAACAAGTGGTTGTGAGCCGCCCAGCGTGAGTGCTAGGAACCAAACTTTGTTCCTCCGGAAGAACAGCCAGCACTCTTCCATTTTTTGAGACAGGATTTCTCTGTGTAAGATCCCTGGCTGTCCTGGAACTTGTAGACCAGGTTGGCCTTGGACTCACAGAGATCCACCTGCCCCTGCCTCCCGAGTACTGGGATTAAAGGTGTGTGCCACCACTGCCCAGCAAGCAGCCAGCACTCTTAACTGCTGACTATACTTTTTTTTTTTTTTTTTTTAAAGAAAGCTAAGCTTCCTGGCCTGGAGAGATGGCTCAGAGGTTAAGAGCACTGGCTGCTCTTCCAGAGGACCTGAGTTCAGTTCCCAGCACCCACATGGTGGCTCGTAACCATCTATAAACTCCAGTCCCAGGGGATCCGATGACCTTCTTCTGGCCTCTGTGGGCACTAGATACATGTATGGTGCACTGATGTACATGTAGGCAAAACACTCATATATATAAATTAAAATAAACTTTAAAAGAGAAAGAAGCTGATGACTGTCCCTCACCTTTTTTTTTTTTTTTTTTTTTGCCATATTGATGTATTGTTTATTCTTTACAGCTGAAAGAATGTATTCGAGCACTGGACCAGGAACACACCCATACGCCTTTCAGGCAGAGCAAATTGACTCAGGTAAAGTTAAACAAAAGCCTTGAGTCTTTTCTGGTTCATTCATTGTTCCTTCCTCCTTCACTTTGTTAATTTAGTCAGGTGTCCACTACCAGCAAGCCATGGTGCTAAGCATAGCTAACTATGCTGGGAGAAAGAAGCTGGGTGTCGTTTTCCTCCAGCGGCTGTCGGTACTCGGGCAGAGATGTATGCAGCAGCGTCAAGCAGTCCAGTCCAGAGGTGCCCTGCTCTCCTTCTCACTACCTGTCCAGTTAGTTCACAGTTCACCCCGAGCAGAGTCATTGCAGGAACCATGGGCAGTGTCTCTTACTGGCTCGCTCCCAGGCCCATGCTTAGGTGAGGACCACCTGCCCTGGATGGTGCAGCTCACTGTGGCCTCCTACCTCAGTTAACGAGACAGTCGCTCACAGGCCAATCTGATCTGAGGGGCCCCAGCAGTAAGACTCCCTTCTCAGATGACTTGGCTGTGTAAGGTTGACAAAGCTAACAGGATACCACCTTTCCATGTTCTTCCAGTGTAAACAACCTTACTGCAGGGGTGGTGGCCTCTTCCTGAAGTCTAGCTACTCAGGATGCTGAGCAGGAGGATCACTTGAACCCAGGAATTCAAGACCAGCCTGGAAACATAGAAGCTTATCTAAAGACATAAAATGCTGGCTACAGTGGTGTGTGTCTGTGTTCCCAGCAACATAGGCTGAGGCAGAAGGATTGCTTGAGCCCATACAATGGAGATCAGTCTGGGCAACATAATGAGATCCTGTCTGTCTACCCCTGACCAACAAAACAAGGGGGAATAGGCTGGGGTATAGCTCAGTGGTGGTACTTGCCTTATATGCACCAGATCCTCAGGTCCTGGGGAAATACCTATATATTATTTAGTAGAGTTACTAGGTCTTGAACTTGAGATCCTCTTGCCTTAGTCTTCTGAGCATCTCGGGTTGCAGGCCTACACTACCAGGCCCAGCCTGGTTACCTTGTCTTTCTATTGTCGTGCAGATGACTGGAAGGCACCAGTAGATGTTCAGTCAGGTCTAGATGAGCTGCACAGGAACAACCTAGGGAGGGGTTTGTCTAGGGAGAAACAGATGTGAAAGGAGTTATATGGTCTTGAGCTCTTTGAACATTAGGTCCTGTACACAGGAGATAGATTGGTCTTGGGAGACCAAGAGGAAGACCTTGGATAAGAACCCACAGGAGCCAGAGTTAGTGCTCTCTGTACTGAATATAACTTCTCTCTTTTCAATTATGTGTGTGTGTGTACATGTGGGAATGTAGTAGAGTGAGTTGAGTCTAAAGGTGTCTGACTCCCTGGAACTGCAATTCCAGATGGTTATGAACCACCTAACATGGGTCCTGGGAACTGAACTTGGATCCCTTGGGAGAGTCCAAACCACTCTTAACCACTGATCTATCTTCTCAACCCCTGAGTGTTTCTCCTCAAACATGATTTAACCAGAGACCCAGGATACCATTCCTGATTCTGACACTGAACTTTGTTTTTAAATAAGTTTTCATCCCCAGGAAACGTGCTTCTCCTTTTAAAAAAAGAATAATCTCAACAAGTCATATGATATAAAGTAGAGCTAGGCATGGTAGCACACACCTTTAATCCCAAGCACTCAGGAGGTGGAGGCAGAGGCAGACAGATTTCTGAGTTCCAGGCCAGCCTAGTAGTGAGTTTCAGGCAAGCCAGGGCTACATATTGAGACCTTATCTCCACTTCAGGGGGAAAAATAGTAGAAGATAAAGGGTGCCTTAAAATCTAATCAAGTTGACAACTAAGGTTAACTACCTCAGTAGTGAAGGAAGTTCCCACTTCTAGGCCTTTAACCTGAGCAAAGTTCTATCACCTTCTTATGTACAAGAATGCTGGGTTTTCTTAAACTATTTTTCTTTGTATTCATTTGTGTGTAGGATTATATATGAGCATGATTTAGTTGTACAGTCTTCACCCATGTACCATCAGAGGCCAAAAGACCTCAGGAGTCCTGCACTGTCACGTTCTTTCCACTTTTTCCCAAGAGATATAGGATCTTTCATTAAACCCGGAGCTAGGCTGGTAGCCGTAAGCTCCATCAGCCCTCCCGTAGCCGTGCCTCAACAGCACTGGGATTATAGGTACTCCCAGCTGTGCCTGGCTTCTTACATGAGGGAATGTGAACTCCTGTCCTCACACTGGCTCTGACCTGCCGAGCCATCTCCTCAGCACCGTAAATGTTAGTTTTTCTAGTGGTTTATTTGTGTTTCTCTGATTACTGGGAAGTACCTTTTGCTTTGTTTGTTGGTTATTTGTCTGTCTTTCTTTTTTGTTTTGTTTTGGTTTGGTTTTTGGTTTTTTGAGACAGGGTTTTTCTGTGTAGCTTTGGAGCCTGTCCTGGATCTTACTCTGTAGTCCAGGCTGACCTCGAACTCACAGAGATCCTTCTGCCTCTGCCTCCCAAGTGCTGGGATTAAAGTTCACTGCTGAGCCAGTTATTTGTATTTCTTATTCCTTTTTTTTTCATCTTTTTTTTTTTTTTAAGGTTTACTTATTATGTATACAGTGTTCTGTCTGCATGTATCTCTGCACACCAGAAGAGGGCACCAGATCTCATTACAGATGGCTGGGAATTGAACTCAGGAACTCTGGAAGAGGAGCCAGTGCTCTTAACCGCCATCTCCCACTTTTTTAAGATTTATTTTTATTCATGTGTATGTCTTGCCTCTGTGTATGTCTGTTCACCACATGTGTGCCACTGAGACCAGAAGAGGACCTCAGATCCCCTGGAACTGAAGTTACAGATGGTTGTGAGCCACCATGGGTGCAGGGAACTGAATCCAAAGCCTCTGTAGGAACAGCCAGTGCTCTAACTACTGAGCCATCTCTCCAGTCTAATGTATTTCTTCTTTTGTAAAATGTCTTTTGTGAATAGAGAAAGCTGTGGCCAGCATCTTCACACATAGGTAATCAATATGCCCTTTGTTCATTGGCCTGTCTCTTGGTTTGACAGGTCCTGAAGGACTCTTTCATTGGCAATGCCAAAACTTGCATGATTGCCAACATCTCACCAAGCCACATAGCCACAGAGCACACACTGAATACCTTGCGCTATGCTGACCGGTAAGTTGGCTATAGGATGTCAGGTTGTGCTGGATGGTGGTGGTGCATGCCTTTAACCCCTGCACTTGGGAAGCAGAGGCAGGCAGATCTCTGTGAGCTCGAGGACAGCCAATGCTACATAGTGAAACCCAATCTTGAGAAACCAAAAAAGAAAAAACAAAGTCAGATTGTATGTGTAGGTCACATGTGTTTGTGTACATGCCTTTCAGACATACAGTGATCTGGCATTGAACTCCACAGCCCACTTCCTGGAGATACTGTACTAGCATTTTGAAAAATAAGACCAATGAACCCTACTTTTCTGTGTGTGACAAGAGAAAGATGCCACATGTCCCTGTTCAGGAATTGATGCCATCGGTAGCTTCTCAATGTCCACTAGGAAATGGAATATTAACCTAGTGTGGCAGGCTCAGCTTTTCTTTCTGCTCACCTCAGCACTGTTTGTAGGGACATACATGTAGGTCTAGAAAGGACCAATCTGGACATGTCAAAAAAGATAAAGGCCCAAAGAAGGAGAAGAACTTCCCAAGGACTTATTAAAAGTTGGTGGCAGAGGTGGCACCTCTTTAAGAAAAATTGCAGGAGGTGTTGGGGTGGGTTATGTAGAAGTCGGACGACGACTTCTGGTAGTCAGTACCCTCTACCCTATGGGTCCCGGGGGTCAAATTCAGATCGTCAGACTTGGCAGCAAGTTCCTTTGCCCACTGAACCATCCTGCTGGTCTTAAAGCTAGCACCCATTAAGTGCTTGGCCAGGCTTCTCTCTGAAGGGAGTTTAGAATCTGCCAGCATCCTTCCCTCCCATCTCTACTTACAGTTAGTCTCTTATAGAAGTAAGAACATGTTATAAAAATGTTTTAGATTATTTTATGTATATTAAGCGTTTTGCATGTATTATGTGCACTCCA
>NC_050444.1:62908393-63003393 GCF_903995425.1 Onychomys torridus | reverse complement strand
CTAAAGCTTGGACGAATTCCCTTCCCCAGCAGAAGGAAAGGGAAGAACATTTGCGATTTTACCACCAGCAGTTCCAGCAGCCACCACTCCTCAAGCAGAAGCTGAAATACCAACCACTGGAAAGGCTTCTGTGTCAGCACAGGCCCTCAGAAGGTCAGCTCCACTCAAATCCTGAGAGCCATGCTGGAGCCCAGACGGAGGACCTGGATGACAGCGATTTCAGTGAGGACTCCTTCTCACACGTGCAGAGGGCCACCGTAGAGAAGAGCGGGAGCTCGTTCTTCCTTCATCAGAACAGCGAGCACAGCCCTGAGGAGCAGCTGGCAGAAAGGCAGCAGTGTTTGCGTTTCAGCTCTGAGACAGATGGTGAGGAGAGGGGCCCAGATGACAGCTGGGCGTGTTCCAGGGATGCCATAATGCGCCACAGCAGAGGAGCACTCAATCAGAGCCACAGCCCAAGTAAAGTGTGCTCGGACTGGAGCAAGGAGGAAGCCTCTGCCTCCTCAGGACCCTCTCCCAAGGACAACGTGGCCCAGAAGCCTTCCTCCTCACAGGTAGATTTTGTGCATCACCAAAAAATGGATGGAGCTCAAGCCTTTGACATCAGACTGGAGGCCTTCAGAAATGAGGTTCCTGGGCAGGCTGAGGGTAGCTTGCCATTCCCAGAAGATGGGCTGTCTTTCCCACTGTCCCACATTGCAGTTTCTGGATCCCCAGACCAAAGAGATAGAGTCTCCACACCATTGAGAGAAGTCAGTGAAGACAGAGTGACTCAGGCACCAGGAACAGTGAACAGCAGTGCTAATTTCCAAGAAGACTCAGGAGAGCAGTTACATTTGTGCTCTGCAAATGCTTCTGGACTCATGGCTCCTCTCACCATGTCCCTCCTGGAGACCCCTGGTCAGGAGGACTCTCCTTCCGTGGAGCAGATTGTCCAGGATGGAGCTGGGCATGGTCTCATGGCTGAGATCATAGGAGGGCCCGCAGTGGGACACACAGTGTCATCTTACAATCAAGAGGCTGCCTTGCCAGTGTCTACAGCAACTGCGCATCTGTGGCTGTCCTCATCTCCCCCTGACAATCGGCCAAGCAGTGGTCTTCCAGCTCTGTCCCCATCACCCATCCATCAGTATTCACCTGACAGGCTGCCCAACAGGGAGGCCTGCCAGAGCAGAAGGCCTGCACTCTTGCCCCAGAGTCATGGTGGTCCATACGATGACAAGGCTGAAGAAGAGACTGAACTGAGGAGCGCCCTGTCACTCCCAAGAAAGCCCTTCTCCATCATACAGGCTGGGGTACCCTGTTCTACACCTTTGTTCACCTCATCTACAGGAAGCAATGATGTAGCTGGCGGTCCTTGGGCCCAGGAGAGAAAGCATGCTTCAGGGTTTAGCTGGCAGGAGCTTGTTTCCTCCACAGACTCCAGCAAGCCCTCTTACAAGGACATCTTGTGGCTCAAGCACAGGCCAGTCTCAAAGTGCTTAGCATCAGACCCTCCCGTGGTCCCCAGCTGTTCTCCCACGGCCTCAGGGACACTCTGTCCACTTACACTGCAGCAGGCACAGTAAGTTGGACTTTGTTCTTAAGATTTAAGCCCCTTCAACACCACATGCCCTTTCCAGTTTGCTTGCCTCTATAGTGGGCAGACTTGGTGCTCCCGTTGTGTTCTCTGACTAGTCATTAGAGTCTGTCCAGAGGTAGATGTTCAGCTTTTAGCTCTGACCTGCTTTGGTCCTGGACCCTCCATAAGTGGAAATAAGAGCAGACCTTGTACCAAATACACAAGCTGTTACAGCTTTATAGCTTCTCTCCGGGAAGCCGTGGAAAACAGGCAGCCTCTAAGCAGCAGCCTCTAAGCAGGGACATCCAGAGAAGTGTGTCTCTTCCTGTATCTTGTGGGTACTTCCCAACCCCTTGACTAGTTCTGAAAGCAGAACAGAGGAGAAAGC
The DNA here is from genome assembly GCF_903995425.1 of Onychomys torridus. Lineage (NCBI taxonomy): Eukaryota > Metazoa > Chordata > Mammalia > Rodentia > Cricetidae > Onychomys > Onychomys torridus. The sequence goes on along the minus strand of NC_050444.1, from coordinate 63,001,444 downwards.
AAGGAGTGGCCTGCTGGCCTTACCACACTGGGCGGAGGTAGCTCCTAGTATGAAATGAGGCTCAGTTTCCAAAGGCTATCCCTGAGTACGGGAAACCAGAAGGGTCAGTTTCTTCTACATGTCCCTAGGCAGGTGGTCATCCGTGCACACCAGGAACAGCTGGATGAAATGGCTGGGCTGGACTTGAAGGAGGAGACCTTAGTGGCCCAGATGGAGTCTGATGTAAGTAGAAAAGCCACATGGGCTGTTGACAGCCAGCTTGTGGTTTGTTGGATGGTCGTTTGCCGTGGTATTCATGACACGAAGTTCTGCTGTTGTGTACTAACTGCCGAGGCCTTGTGGCCCTTTGAGGGTCTGGGTAAGGTGGAAAACAGAGCTACACTGCTCACCACCAAGCTAAGTGCTTTCCAGCCTCTGTGTTAGTCATCCTGCCTTCCTGAAGGTTTATTGGGGCCCTTCCCTGCGATTACGGTAGCAGTGACCATCTTGCTGCTTACAGCCTGCAGACCCAAAGCTCTGTTTGTAAGCACTCCTTTGCAGAATATAGCCTCCACTTATAAAGTGTCTCAAACGCAGAGAATGGGGCCCACCCCAAGCCATGGAAACTTCTAAGGTTTTCCCCTGGGGACAGGGACTAGGGGACTGGAGAGAAAGCTCAGCAGTTAAGAGTGCTCATTGCCCTTGTAGGGGACCCAGGTTTGGTTCCTAACACCCACAGGGTAACTCACAACCATCCAGAACTCCAGTCCCAGAAGATCTGAAATCTTCTTCTAAATTCCATGGGTATCTCCAAGTATATACATGGTATGTAGACAAAACATTCATAGACATTAAAAAACAAAACAAAACAAAACAAAAACTTTACACAAAAAAACAGACTAAAGGGTTGGGGATTTAGCTCAGTGGCAGAGCGCTTGCCTAGCAAGCGTAAGACCCTGGGTTCGGTCCTCAGCTCAAAAAAAAAGAAAAAAGAAAAAAAAAGATAAGGGTCATCAAGAGAAAAACCTCCACTTTTCTTGTTTCTTAGGATTTTGAAGATTTTGTGACCCAGCTGGATGAGATCATGGCTTTGAAGTCTAAATGCATCCAGAGCCTAAGAAGCCAGCTACAGCTGTACCTCACATGCCACAGGCCGGCTGCAGCCCCCAAGAGAACTGTGGTGTCCTAGAGGAAGGGCTCACCCTGGGTGGACACTGCTGTACTCTCTGGAGCTGGAAGAGGCTCTGCCAGGGCCTTCCTGCAAACCAGCACGCCCTGTCCTGCCTCTCTCTCACTCTAGCCATACATGGTCTTGGATGGTCACACTGCTCAGGGACAGACCTCAGATTACCTCACTTCCAACCACAGGAAAGGACCAGGCTGAAGACCTTCATGTCCCCTTCTCTTTGGGGCTCAGAATATTTGCTTTGTTGACCTGTGTCTGTAGGAACATATCTGGTCTAATAACTGTAGATGTTCCTAAGTTTGAGGATGAAATCGGGGTGTTCAGTGGTAACCTGGAGGCCAGAGGTCAGAGGTTAGGGACCACATGCTGAGTCAACAGCCTTATTACTGACTGATGTGCCTTTCTGTCCTCACAGACTACAGCATTGGTACCAGCCAGGCAGTTGGGTGAGCTCCTTCCTCCCCACCAGAGCATGGAGCTTTAGTTTCGGAAAATATAAACTGAACAACTCTTGGTGCCTTAAGAGCAGCTGGGTTGGGGGTTAGGCTTTATGCTTACAGTTCCCTTCCCTGAAACCCAGCTTTGAGATAGAAGGCTGATGGCAACACATTTCTCTCATTTGCTTTTCGCTAAAACAGCAGGCCTAAGACAGAACCTACAAGCCCTCACAGTTTTTGTGGAAGAACCTAGCTCCTGTCTATGACTCCTCACTCCCAGTACCTCCAAATGATTAGACAGGCTGGAGGATCTCGGGCAAGTCCATTGCCTGGGCTTGAGTCTTCCAGGACACCCGGGCCAGCCACACCCTTTGCTATGGGTGTCTTGGCTCTTTGTGTGTAGTCAATTCTACCCTCTGCTACAGGAACAAACACACCGTTACTCTTAAAATGAATTCTTGCTATATTACTGTGTGTAGGCCAGATGTTATCAGGTACCCACAATCCTCCTCTGCTGTTTCACTGCTGATTTAGCTAGACTAATTAGCCAATAAGTTCCCCCCTGCCTGTGCCTCTGCTCCTCATGTGCTGGGATTAAAGGTGTCCACCACTATACCCCGCTGCTCCAGGCTCCGCATGGATGCTAGAGGTCCAACCCCAGCACCCAGCACTCAGCACCACAAGCACTTTATTGATTGAACCACCGCCCCATCTCCTGTATCACCTTTTCAGGGAAAACAGAGACTGAGAGCCCATTAGTTTTGGAGGTCTCCCTGAGTTAACCTGAGGTTCATGTGTCACAGCTGAGACCAGAAGCCACTACAACATGAATTTAAGGACTTCCTAAGGTTTTAGGAGTTCTGTCTAAAAGGCCAAGATAAGCCAGGTATGGCATTGCTCACTTGTAATCCCAGTGTTTGGGAGGCTGAGGCAGAATGAGGACCTTGAAACCAACCTGGGCTGTATAGTGAGATCTGGCTCTATTTAAAAGGTCAAGGGCTGATTCAAAAGAGCTTGAAAAGCTGTAGAACAGGCCAGGCAGTGCCTGAACTAGCCACCAGAGGGCAGCCTGCGCCTAGCTTATGGCTGTACAGAGCCTCCTCACATGGCCACTAAAAACCAGAGACCATTCCCAGCCAGTAGCTCCAAAAGGACGTGGGATTCTACTCCAGAACTAGGAAACTTGAGGGATTATTAGTTCTGACAGCTCCATGGTGCCAGTGAGAGCTGGAGAGCACTTTAGCCTTGCTGTGGCTGTAGGAATGGCGGCATTCCCAGGCAGAGGAGGGACCTTCATTTTTAAAAGAATACCTTGAAGCCTAGTCTGCCCCTCCTCCACTTTGGCAAGAGACTGCACTAGGTCAGGTTTAAAGAGATCTTTGGGTCTGTATTTGTAAACCAAACCCCAGAGAAGACAGCAGGGCCAGCTTCCAGGTCCCACAGGCCCCCAGTGGGACAAGTGTACTGAAATGAATTCTGCCACCTGCTGCCATCCTAAGTCAGGCCGTTTTTTGAAATAAAGAATTTTAAGCAGCACGACATACCTTTTAGGTTTTTATTAGTAGTTCTCTGAAGAGTCAAAATAGTTAGCAAATTATTTTAGATTCAAGACTGTGTTATATCTTTAATGGTGTCGAACATAATACAAACAAACCAGAGTGGTTTCTATGCCTAGATGTTACTCTGTGTCATCCTAAAGCAGGGCTGGAGGAGGCTGGTCAGGAACGGGGTTAGTGCCGAGTGACTAGTCGTGGCCTGTTTTCTCACCAGCTCAGTGTGCTGAGAAGGGGCCAGTGATCACTCAACCTGACACCACTTCCCAGCATAGGGGCTCCAATGCCCTGGGCAGTAGAGGGTTATGGTCTAAGCCAAAAGAAACAGTCTGGAAGGGACACATGGGAACCGCCTAGCAGAAGACTCTGCCCATGAGGAAAAGTGCATCTTTTGTATCGCAGAGACATTCCAGAACCAGTGTAACACTAAGGACTGCTGGGGGATGGTGGGCCCCTGGAAGAACCTCTTTCTTGTATTCAACTTGGGTTAGAGTTCAGTCTGCCTATGTTGTGGCAGAGAGGAAAGCATCTAGCCCCCAAACAGCAGCAGTCTGCCCCTCCTCTTCTTCCCACACCTCTTGGGAGCCAGGCCAGATTTTGGCTGAAGAAATAAGAGACCCCAGAAAGATCCAAGTAGTCTTTCTGAAAGGCCAATGTGGGAAGGACACTTCTCAAAATACAGATATGTTTAATATTGAAGGAGCCAGCAGGGCATTTGTATGCCCAAGTCTTCCTACTTTTCCCCCCAGTTCGGGCCTGGGCTCACAGAGACTAGCAAATGTCATCTCCACACCTGACCTAACCCCCAAAGAAAATCTGGAAGCATGTCCCTTCTTCCTCACAAGTGAGCTGTGCAGGGCCTCCTGGGGGATGGTGGTGCTGTGGCAGGGCTGTGGCAGGGCCTGGTCTCAGCTGGCTCCAGCCCTGGCCATGAGGTCTTCCAAAGCATTGTCCTGGTCATTGTTGTGTAATAGCAAAACTTCCTTAATGTCTTTCAGTTCAAAGCCCATTTCCTTAAATTTGCTCATCAACTGAAGCAACTCCATCATCTGTGGGACAAAGGAGAACACATTATAAAAAGGTCCAGACACACAGACCAGCTGACTGTAGAGGTATACTGCAGTGGAGGATCTGTAGCCTTCAACTAGAATCTCCTGGGTCTTTGTATAGTTCCCTGACAAGCAGAGGTGGGCTGTGAACTCACTTGCTGACCTCTGTAAGAGTCCTACTGCCCACATGAATATTCCCACCAAGACAAAGTATTGAACCCCTAAAGGTTGCTCTCTGTGTAGGAGGAAGGCAGAAATTCTAGCAATGGCCCAAGCCATTCAAAGCCTTGCTTTTAGCCCAACTCAATTTTCCCTTCCTGTCCCTGGGGTTCAACGCTCTGCTTCACCTATACTAAGGTGGGACTCATCCTGTTCGGGCACAGGGGCTCTGTGTGTGACTGCTTCTGCCTGCAGTCAGTGGAAAGCACAGGATGGAGGCCAGGGAGAACACCAGACACAACTCCCGTGAATGCTGAAGGTTCCTACCTTTTCTTCTGAGCACTGGTGCATCTCCAGAGCCTCTTCCACTAAGAGAGGGTCAAAGCCCTTCTCACAAAGCTGTCCATGTGCAAAGAGATAGTCGAGAATCTGAGAAAAGAAACAGTCTGAGCTGCTGCTGAGTTCTAGACCGTCGGTGTGAAATCCCTGTCCCTCCCCAGTCATCAGATCCTGGACAGGCATCACTTGGTAAACAGACTGGCACACCCTTCTAGAATGAGCAGCCACTTCCCAAAGGAAGTGCTGTCACAGCTGACTCAACTCCCACAACATCAACTCAGCACTCAGGAAAAGATGACAGCCCTCAAAAATAATACAGTGCGTGTCAGAAAAGGCCCCAGGTAGAAGGAGACTAGAAGACACTCTTCAGAACTTGCTGTACAGCCATGACAAAAGTTCCTGGAGGTAAGGCAGGAGTCATAGACTACACCTATATGCTAGCACTCAGAAGGTGAAGACAAAGGACCATGAGTCCAGTGCCAGCCTCAGCCTAGCTTACTTCCAAGCAGCCCGGGCTACACAAGACCTTATCTCAAAAAAAAAAAAAAAAAAAAAGGCTAGACTGACACATCTAACCACATGCTCAGTTCTGTCCTCTCTGGTGACAGAGGAAACAAAGGGGTGGGGGTGACAACAGCTCCAGTACCCACCCCCAGGCTTTCTCCAAGCAGTCCTAGAGAAGGACTACTGCCAAACTTGCAGACCCCCTGAACCTGCCCAGGTCCCCCAAACCCAGAGAGGAGGCGGCTGGAGCGGCAGGCACTCTAGGACAGGCAGATCACGGCCCTGACTTGAGGCCACCAGGCTCTGCCACCCAGACCTTGCAGACCGCATGTCACCTGCTCGATATTCTCTCCTTTCTTCTTCATGGCTCTCAGGACACAGTCGTAGGAGTAGCCCATGCTGACTACCGTCTCCACACACTGCCGCTCACCCGGAGACAGCGCCTGCAGTTCCAGATAGGCCTGGGGACAGCTGGGCGTGTTGGGCACTTGTGACACTGGGAAGTTCAGAGGCGTGACCTGGCAATAGAAACACAAGGTCAAACAAGATGAGTTGAGGCCCAGGTTGCTGCCCAGGCATGGTGGGGCAAAAAGAAGAGTACCAAGTACCCGACAGGAAAGCAGACAGCACATGCCCGTGCCCCGAACCCCATCCGTCACTTAGAAAGCAGTTCGGAGTTTGAACCTACCTACAGGTTAGGTAGAGCAGGCTTTGCAGATTCCTCTCTGCATCCACCGGCCCTGTATCTCAAAGTCCTTAAGGGTCATTCACTTCAGACTTTCCCTCTCTATAACTGACTGTCCTGGTCGCACTTCTGCTTGTCACTGGTCTGGGCTTCCCATACACAGTGAGCACAGGAGCTCAGGATTTTGAGGGCACTTATCTTTGCCCCCAACATGCTCTGCTTCATTCCCTGCTAACGCTGCTGCCCCCTGGAGCTAAGACAGGAGTATCTGCCACACTAGGCTGGACTCCTGGCCACAGTGTACTTACACTGGCTACAAGCAGCTTGCTGCCTGCCACTGGACCGCCCCAGTTCTCATCTGACTGGTTACATCTCTGAGTGAAGCCTAAGGCACAGGGCAGCTCAGCTCCCAAGCACCAAAGAAAATACACTGTATTTTCCCTTCTTTTCTTTTTCTATTGGGCAGAGTGAGGTAATGAGTAGCCCTCTGTCCGAAAGCAAGTTCTGCTATAACCAGATGGTCTCAAACTCTCCTGAGGAAAGCCAGGAAGACCGAAGGCCTATAGACTAGCAGCTTCCATTGAAATATCACTTCAAGCATACTCTAAGCAGCCCATTTCCAGGGGCTTCAGCAAGTTACAGGAGCCATGGGAGAGTATGCATAAACCAATCTAACCACTTTACAAACTCAAGATTATGTGGGCCTTCTCAGGAGCTAGCTTGGTGTGGACTCCAGAGCACCAGCTTCTGAAGGCGTGAAGGCAGCTCTCACACGAGCCCAGCTAGGAGTCAGGACTGTTCCAACACACGCGCCTCTCCCTTTACAAAGCCCCCCAAAAGCCAGGCAGACACCTGGGTTCGACATCAGCCTGTCTACACAGTGAGTTCAGGTACAGCCAAAGCTACACAGAGAACCTGTCTTGAAACCAAACAAAAATTCTAACAAACATTCTAGAAAGTACTTTTGGAATATGTGCAGTCCTCTAATACACTGCTGCTGGAAATGTTATCTGGCCCCTTCAGGTAAATGTGGCAATATGGAAAGCCTGGTAAAATTCTTTGATCTGGTATACTTCTAGGGAACCAGTCTTTGGGAATACTACAATGCAAACCGAGGGCTGGAGGGATGGCTCAGTGTTAAGAGCACTGTTGCTCTTGCAGATCTGAGTTTGGTCCCCAGCACCCACATGGTGGCTCACAACTGTCCATAACTCCAGATCCTTCTGAACTCCACAGATACCAGGCATGCACATAGCATGCAAACATATATAAGCAAAACATATAAAAATGTAAGATTTATTTATATAATAGTCATTTCAACATCATTTGTAATAAACATTAGAAACAATATAAATAGCCAACGGTATTATAATAAAGTCATATGACTATTAGGTAGTTTTGGTTGTTTTTGTTTTATTAAACTCAGGTCCTCTGGAAGAACAGCCAGTGCTCTTCACCACTAAGCCATCTCTTCAGCCCCAGTTTTTGTTTTAAAGATAGGATCTCATTTGTAAGCCAAGAATTCTCTGTGTAAACCAATTTGGCCTCGACTCATGAGATCTGCCTGCCTCTGCTTCCAGTGTGTTCCAATTAAAGGCATATGCCACCATGCCATGCCCAGACTAAAAGGTTTTTGGATTTTTATGTATGTATATGCTTGCCTGCATCTATGTATCCATGTGCATGCCTGGTGACTGCAAAGCCCAGAAGATGTCATGAGACATGGTTAGTAGCCATCATGTAGGTCCTGGGAGCCAAACCTAGGTCCTCTGTGAGGGCAGCAAGAACCCTTAAGCCAGCTCTCCAGCTCAATACACAGGCTCTTAAAAGCTAGGACGGAGGGAAGCATCCTTTGTTTTGTTGTTGTTGTTGTTTTGTTTTTGTTTTTTTTTTTTTTTCGTTTTTTGAGACAGGATTTCTCTGTGTAGCTTTGTGCCTTTCCTGGGACTCGCTTTGTAGACCAGGCTGGCCTCGAACTCACAGAGATCCACCTGTCTCTGCCTCCCAAGTGCTGGGATTAAAGGCGTGCACCACCACCGCCCGGCCCGCATCCTTTCTTTTTTTAAATATTAGGACTGAGAATACTTCCTGAACAGAGATACATGAATGTCTCCTTCACATAATGTTTTATTAATCAAACAGGCACCATACTAAGGATACCCTATATGGATAATGTTTAAAAGGATCCCTTATTACTGGGGCTTAAAAAGGAGAAGGATCCTGAAGTCAAGGATAGCCTGGGCTACACAGCAAGACTATCTCCAAAAAGTAAAGGATCCCTTGTCAAAATTACAGAGTGTTTCAAATCATTCATCAAGTTTCTAATGCATGATTATGATTATTATGGGTACAATTTTGTGTATGTGTGGTACAATACTAACTCAGATACAACACCATTACTGCATTTAGGCAGTCCTTTCTCATTAGGAATTCTTTCAATAAAAAGATAAAATGTACTTACTGGCAAGCATAAAATGTGATTTTAATTTTTTTTTTAAGATTTATTTATTATATATGCAGCATGTATGACTGCAGGCCAGAAGAGGGCATCAGATCTCATTACAGATGGTTGTGAGCCACACCATGTGGTTGCTGGGAATTGAACTCAGGACCCCTGGGAGAGCAGGCAGTGTACCTAACCTCTGAGCCATCTCTCCAGCCCATGATTTTAATTTTTATATTCAGTGACTAAAAACTGGGCTAACCCTCAGCTTGTGGAGACCGAGAAGGGCCACCCAACCCACTAACTGATAAGAGAAGCAATGGTCAATCTCGAACTCTCCAGAGACTGAAGGAGGGTCTCGAAGCCTCTACAGGTGGGAGTGGAGGTGCAGAAACCAGCCTCCCTCAGAGTTACTGCAATGACAGAACCTGGGGGTTTAGGAGGCTGGCGACAGCTCAGCTCCTGTGCTCTTGCAGAGGATTTGGGTTTGTCCCAGTGCCCACATGGCCACTCACACTGTCTTTAACTCCGGTTCCCAGGAATCCAGCATACTCTGACTTTCTCAGGCACACATGTGGTGCACATATATACATGCAGGCAAACAATCATAAAAAATGAAGCAATCTTGAGAGACAGAGAGAGGGGTCGGGGGAGGAAAGAAAAGTCTGGAGATTGCACTTGCCACCAAGCCTGACCACCTGAATTTGACCCCCAGAAACCATATTGTGGACAGACAGAACCAGCTCCCACAAGCTGTCTTCTGATCTACACACACACACACACACACACACAAAATAAACGTGATAAAAATTTACAAAAACGGCCGGGCAGTGGTGGCGCACACCTTTAATCCCAGCACTCAGGAGGCAGAGGAAGGTTGATCTCTGTGAGTTTGAGTCCAGAGTGAGTTCCAGGACAGCCAGAGATACACAGAAAAACCCTGTCTCCAAAAAACAAAACAAAACAAAAAAACAAAACTGTAAAGACAACTGGTGTTCTTTTTTTATTTGCTGCAATTAATAAATGTAGAAGTCAGAGAAGTTGAAGTGGAAAGTGATCTCCTGAACTGCAGGTGGAAGGCGCTTGAGTGTGAGTGTGTAAACCAGATCAAAGGTCCAAGGCATAATGAGCCTCACTCAAAAGCAGAACAAGGCTCCTGAAGGACTCAGAGGTAGTTCTACAATGGCCTAAGAATAAGGGCCCATTGCGTGACTCGAGAGGACCCATGAGTTCCTTAACTTCTAATGTTATTTTGTTTATATGAACAGTAAACCATGGAATCAAAACCTGAACAATGAGAATGAACAGCCATGTAGCCTGGTGGTGGCCCATACCTCTGATCCAGCACTCAGGAGGCAGAAGCAGGTGGATCTCTGTAAATTTGAGGCCAGCCTGGTCTACAGAGCAAGTTCCAGGACAGCCAGAGCTACACAGAGAAACCCTGTCTTGGAAAACCAAAGAGAGAAGATGGCAGGGGAGGGGGGAAGGAAGGCCATCTAAGATAGCAAGAGCCTGACTCCAGGTCAGTTCTAAAGTTCCCATTTGAGGGAGTACACTATGATCCTGGAGAGGAGTTCTTCTCTCACTGAGAGCTCCCAAACCTCACACTACAAAGGCCTAGATGGGAACCAGGCTTTGTTCCCATGGGAAATGATCATAACCTCCTTAAAGAAACACCAGAACTCCAGCTGTTCACATCTACGAACTGAAAGCAGTGAGCTCACCAAGACACAGGCCTCTTCTGACCCTGAGATGACACCACAATCAGGCTGGGCAAACATGACCAGTGTTCTGGTTGAGAAAAGGTTATGCTGTCAGTTCTCTGGTTCTGGTCTCTGAGGGGTTCATCTAAATGAGGCTGGGTACTGGCTGAACAACTCCCTTCATTCCAGGGTGCTTTTCATTTACCTAATGCATCTAGGATGTCATGAAAAGGAATAGGGTGCTGACCAGAGACCAGCAACTTTCCGGGAGGAATAGGATCCAGCCCACTCCAAGGAGAAACAAGGATGCTCAGCAGTCTGTCAAGTTTCCCTGGGCCAAGGCCCTGCATGTCTACAAGCTGGGAGCTCTCTGACAGTGCAGGCGCTCACACCATCATCCACAGAAGTGCTGCTGCTCGGGAGGTGCACTCGGAAGGCTAGCCAGCTTTCATCTTTCTACTGGCTAGCAGAACGCTTACTGTGGTCTCCTACCAACGCAACCAGGTTCCTTCCTGGCTCTAAACAATCTTTTCCATGCTGTCGTTTAAAAATATCTATGAGCTAGTATAGCAAGCAACTTTGGGACTTCTAACATTTATGCAGCCCAGGATACAGAAATGTTGTTCTGGGGCAGAAACACACATCAACAGCTGAGCTTATACTACCTGTGACAAAGAAACTGCCCTGATTTTGTGTAGCAAAAACAGATTTTTTTGCCAAAGGTGGTGCAGCACACCTTTAATCCCACCACTCAGGAGGCAGAGACAGGTGAACTTACACGTCTCTGTAAATTTAAGGCCAGCCTGGTCCACCAAGTGAGTTCCAGGACAGCTAAGAGTACACAGAGAAACACTCTCTCGAAAAACAAAAACCAAACAATTTAGATTTTCTTCAGGATGAGAAAAGTTGTCATCTTTTTATCAATCCATCCTAACACATCCTTCGACCCTTCCTTTCAAGCCTGCACACAATTATAATCCACAGATTTTAAAGGACAGATTTCTACCAGTTACTAGAGACCATTTAGTCTGAAGAAATGTAAATCCTAAAGAGTCATGTTATGATAAAAAAAACAAAAACAGAGAACAATGAGACCGGGGAAGCTAGGAGAAGAAAGGGAGTGGAAAGGAACGTCTACAGGAAAGGTGGGTCTAGAGACAACACCCAGAGAGCCAGGCACAGAGGCACACACCTGTGACCCACACCACGAGGTGGAGGTAGGAGATCCAGGCTACACACCAAGACCCTGTCTCAACTAAAACCACCAACACAACAAGCACAAAAACCTATTAAGGCATATCAGTATAAAAAGAACCAGGATTCAACAGAGAAATACATTCCCAAGGGCTGTTATCTCCTATATTTGCAAAGGAAAAAGTCTTAAAGATGCAGGAGGTGACCGTTAACCATGGTTTAGGTGGAGGCGTAGGACAGTGGTGGAGTGCTTGTCTACCATGGCAATGCCCTGGGTTTGATCCCTGGCACTGAAGAACCACCAAAGATAAATAAATATCCAAGCTGAGTTCAAAAGTAAGACTTGTTCAAAGGACCAGCCCTCAGGACAGTGACCAGAATCCTACCTGTCTGATAGCAAAGCCACACTACAGTGTCCCATCAGACACTGAGCCTTGTGGGAGACCTTTGCTAAATGGGACTCTAAATTAGAGACTGTAAATCAGGACTGAAAACTTACTGTGGGACATGTATTTGGAGGTGATGATTCTTCTGTACACACAGACAAGACAGAGAGGGAAGGCATCTGGGAAGATGTCAGGGTTGGCACCTCGGTGCCACTGTTCAAGTTCAAAGCTGAAAGCCCAAGAGTATGGTCCCCATTGAGCTCCCTGGCACTGCTTTGGGCGGAAGGCTTTAGGAAGTTCCGGGACGTGCCACTTCGGAGGCAGGATGTGCTATGGAAAGTGCTCGCCAGCTTGACTGTCTTCTGACTGCTGTCATCAGAGTCAAGTTTGGGGAAGGACAGAGATTTGATATTGCTTACTGTGGGGATAGGGGGCAGGGACACTTTGGAAGACAGCGACATCTTTTCACAGTTGCCCAACTGTGGTAGGGTTATAAAGCCGTTGGGTTTATGAAGAGGCTTGAAATCTAAGGTTGCCTGCTCCAAGGACGCCAAGACCTCCTCGTCCTGTAACACAGACCCTGAGCTTCCTCTGGGTGAGTCACTGTCCAGTAACTGAGCCATGATGGGTCCAGTGGTCCCTACCAGAATGTTTCTCAGCTCTTCCTTCTCGTCGATGGTTTTTAACTCCAGGTTATCAAACGGGTCCTCTTCACACTCAAAGTCGGCAGGATTGAAGTCGGCCTTTGTGTGCGGCGGGCTGAGGACTTTCTGCTTTGTGGCACTACTGCTAACCCGAGTCGGAGTGAGGATGCTGTTGTGCTGCAGGCTGGCGAGGATGGGGTTGATCGGAGGCGGCATGGTGGCTGCGCTGTGACTCCTGGAGAAGCTCGTTTTGCTGTCGCCCTCCGGGCCACTCTTCGAATTCACCTTAGCTTCCGCATCCTCAGCCTTCCGCTCTGCGTCTCGCTGAGCTTCCTGGATCAGCTTAACATCTTCAGCCCACTCAATGGCTTTCTTCTCCAAGGAGAAGTCATACTGCAGAGATACAGCAGAGAGAGGAGGTGTGAGCCCAGGGGCTGCTCTCCCCACCCAACTCAGTCCTGTGCTCAGTGAAGCAGGCAGCATGTCGGCACTTGCACTGTGCAGACCATCCTCCCAGATTAGTTAGTCTGTGAACCAAGCCTGCACACCAGACCAACTGAGTCTGTCCATCCTTTCTCCTATTCCCTTTGGCTCCTCCCCTTCTTCACTGTACATGGCTGGAGGAGGGGGACAGCCACCCACTCAAGGATGGCCCAGTTGTTCTTCTAAAACTGTATGACACCTCTGTCAGTCACCTACCAGTGCATACCTGTAAGCACATGTACTTAATATACAAACCTAACACTTCCTTCTATGGGCAGCAACCCCACAAAGCACCTTTGGGTCTCTTGTGTGTGTGTGTGTGTGTGTGTGTGTGTGTGTGTGTGTGTGTACACACACACATATATAGAGCACAATCTTCTACCTAGATCCTCATGGTCAATAATGACAGCACCTAACATTGAATGAATTTACTGTTTTGCTTTGTTTGTTTTAGCAGAACTGGGGGCCCGAACCCAGGGCCTTGTACATGGTAAGAGCTCTCCCATCAGCTCATGTGCACCTTTCATGGGTTGACTCTCTAAATTAGCTAAAAACCTCTTAGTAATTATTATTATCCCTACTTTACAGGGGTTTATGCCCACAGTCATAAAGCCAGGAAATACTGGATCCTGGATCTGAAGCCAGGTAGTCTGGCCAGATTCTCCGCTCTTGATACATACACACACACACACACACACACACACACACACACACACACACACACACACTAAAACTGGGACAAGATTAGTATGTTCTGCACAGAAGGACATACTAAACGGTGAAGCAGTCTGTACTTTCCAGATGGATGTGGGGTCACTGGGCCCTTTTATCTGCTGTCTGTTCCTCTTTCTGAGTTATACTCAGAAAGTCTCCTTCCTCTGCTTCCTAAACAGAAAAGGAGGAGGAAGCAGAAGCCACACATGATGGCCCATGGGGAAGACAGAGGCAGGAGGATCACAATTTGAGGTCAGACTGGACTACTAGACATGGAGAGAAGGAGACAGGAGAGAAAGCCTAGATATGCATCTGGAGTAACCCTTATGAAGGCCCTAGGAAAGCGGCTATCTCCAAGATTTTCAAGAATATCCCAGTATTTGGCAAGTGGGAGAGGATCAGGAGTTCAAGGACAGCTGAACACTTTGAAATCCTATTTAAAATAAACAAATTTCATAGTTCCTTAATAAAACGTTAAAATGTAGCCCAACTTAGAAAATTCTCATCACCAACCACACTTAAATGCTGAGATATCATTCTAGAATAGGGAAAAAAACCTAATAGAGAATGGTGGTCACGGCAGAGCCTTCAGCCTACACACAGCCCCCAAGACTGTGCTCTGGAGAGGTGGGGTAGGAGTGGGGAAGGCACCGTGTTTTCTGTCTACCGTGAACAAAACCGGGAAAGCAGCCATGGGCAAAGGCTCTACAGCGCTTCTGCCTGAGGGAACCCAACTGTCTTTTCTTTTTCTTTTCTTTCTTTCTTTCTTTCTTTCTTTTTTTTTTTGGACTGTTCGTCACTGCTGTGCCAAATACTGACGAGAGGAACCTAAGGAAGAAGTCTGTCTGGGCTCACAGTGAGAGCACAGTGGCAGGAGCTTCAGACAGCTGGTCTCACTGCACCTGTGGTGAGGCGGCAGAGACACAAATGCCAGTACTCTACTCTGCTAGCTCTACCTTTTCATTTAGTCCAGGACCCAGCCCATGGGACAGAAGCACCCACACATCCAGGGCCAGTCTTCCTGCCTCAGCTAACCTAACCTAGATAATCCCTCACAAGCATTCCTAGACACTTCTCAACTACAAAGAGGAACTTGCAGAAGCGGTGACAATCATTATCAACACCTCTCATAGATCCCACTGAGCAGTCTAGGCTATACGAAAACTTACGTGTGGCCCAATCTTAGCCTCACCCTAAGGACTAAGGTTAAAGATGTGTCCATATAGCCTCCAATAAACAGACTTCCCCTGCCCAGAGGCCCAAGTCTCTTAAATTTTCACTCTAAGAATAATTAGAAATATCTTCTCTTTTCTAGAGCAGTCTAAGATTCTGGTTTGTTTCTTTTGTCACTGTTCTGGTGATTAAGGCAGAGTTGCATGTGTGTAGCCGAGGCTGGCTCAACCTCACAATACAGCCAACGACCCTCCTGCTTTCATCTACCCAGTTGAGATCACAGGTGTATGCCATTACACCCAGCTCATATGGTCAAACACAAGGCTTCACAGATACTAGGCAAACATTCTACCAATCGAGCTACATAGCTGGTCCTGTTTGTTTGAGTTTGTTTTTGTGATTATCAAACTAATGTAGAATACATGGGAAATAGAGAAAAATATTTTTAAGTAAGCACGTGGTTCGAAATAAAATGCTGCTGCTGTTGGAGCTCAGGTAGGAGGAGGCTTGCCTTTGCACAAACAAGACACAAGATTTGATCCCCAACACTACATAAACCACTCATGGAACATGCCTGTAATCCCAGCACTAGGGTAGTGGAGGCAGGAACATCAGCCAAGTTCAACGTCAACCTCTGCTTACACAGGGAGTATGAGAACAATCTGGGATAGAGACCCTGTCTCCCAAGGGGAAAAAGGGGGGAGGGGGGCAGGGGAGGACCTGTACAAAACTACAATATAGAGTAGAAGAGGCAAGCAAGGGGCTGGAGAGAGGGCTCAATGGTTAAGAGCAATGGCTGCTCTTCCAGAGGATCCAGGTTCAATTGTCAGCACCCACATGGCAGCTCATAAATGTAACTCCAGTTCCAAGGGATCCAATATCCTCACACAGACATATATGCAGACAAAACACCAATGCACATAAAAATTTTAAAAAGTAGGGGCAAGAGGTTGGGGATTTAGCTCAGTGGTAGAGCTCTTGCCTAGCAAGCACAAGGCCCTGGGTTCGATCCTCAGCTAAAAAAAAAAAAAAAGTAGAGGCAAGAGCCCGGCAGTGGTGGCGCACGCCTTTAATCCCAGCACTTGGGAGGCAGAGCCAGGCCGATCTCTGTGAGTTGGAGGCCAGCCTGGGTTACCAAGTGAGTTCCAGGAAAAGCGCAAAGCTACACAGAGAAACCCTGACTCAAAAAAACAAAAAAAGTAGAGGCAAGCACTATCAACTCATTAGAGTTGCCACGGTTTCCCTCACTACAGTTTCAGTTGTTTATAATCAACTACAATGCAAGAATAGTAAACAAAATTCCAGAAAAAAAAAAAACCCACATCTTAACTTTTGGACTGGAAGATAGTTCAGCAGTTAAGAGCATTTGTTGCTCTTGCAGAGAACCCAAGCTCTGTTTCCAGCACACGGGTGAATCAAAACTATCCTTTCATTTTGTTTTGTTGTTCTGAGACAGGGTTTTTCCATGTAGCCCTGGCTGTCCTGGAACTCACTCTGTAGACCAGGCTGGCCTTGAACTCAGAGATCCACCTGCCTCTGCCTCTTGAGTGCTGGGATTAAAGGCGTGTGCTTCTACTGCCTAGCAGCTGCTATCCTTAACTTTAGTTCCAAGAGATCTGACACCCTCTTTTGACCTCTGTAGGTAACAGGCATGTATATGCTGCATACATGCAAATAAATCACTCATATGCACAAAATAAAAACTAAATTCAGAAGAAAAAAACCAGTCTTTAGTGACCTTGTGAACAGTGTGATAAAATCCGGCATCTTCTCTCCCTCGGTCCCGCCAGAGAGGAGTATCCACTCTGTGGGACACTAGCAGTTGGTTCAATTGCTGTGGCGCTGCAGTGCTTGTATGTGGAGCTACACGACCGGAGGGTTTGGCATCCTCCAGAGGTTACAGACCACAGCCCAGAGATAATGGGGGTGCTATGGTTTAGATATGGTTGGCTCCCTACGATTACTGATCCTCGTGCTGAGGTGGAAGGGGTGCTAAGAAGTAGGCCTAGTGGAAGGCAGAAAGTAGTGCATTTCCTGTGGGAAATATTTCTCAATCCTTCAGAACTTCCAGAGAAAGCATTAAGAAAATAAAATCTGGAGGCTGGAGAGATGGCTCAGCTGTTAAGAGCACTGGCTGCTCTTCCAGAGGACCTGGGTTCAATTCCCAGCATCCACAAATACCATCTATGATGGGGTCTGATGTCATCTTCTATCTTATTCTCTCTTCTGTCCTGCAGGCATACATGCAAATAAAGCACTCATATACCTAAGATACAAAAATAAATAAATCCTGAGAAGAAAATCTGAGCTGGGTCCAGTGGTTCATAGTTACAATCCCAGCAACTCAGGAAGCTGAGACAGCAGCGCGGCCAGTTTGCCTGGGCTGCACAGTGAGTTTTAGGCCAGCCTGTCTCAAACATGTAGCCATTAAGATCAAGCTTTTCTTCTCCTTTAGTTACACCAGGGGAGAGGGTGTGCAATGATGATGCATGGGTGGAGGTCGGAGGATAACTTGGAGAAGTTAGTTCTCTCCTTACAGCATGTGGGTCCCAGGAACTGAACTCAGGTTGTCAGGATTACACGAAGTCATGTTACTGGCCTCACGATACCCCTCCCTCCCACTCCGAGCTGAGGATCAAACTAGGGCCTTGCACTTGCTAAACAAGCACTCTACCACTGAGCTAATTCCCCAACCAGAACAAAAGCCAATATCACATTTTACAGATGCACAATTGGAGCCTTGGAAAGTTAAACATCTGTACAGCTATTGTACAATGTCTGCCCACATAAGAATGTCAGTATAAACCGGGCGGTGGTGGCACACACCTTTAATCCCAGCACTCGGGAGGCAGAGGCAGGTGGATCTCTGAGTTCGAGGTCAGCCTGGTCTACAAAGCGAGTTCCATGACAGCCAGGACTACACAGAGAAACCCTGTCTCAAAAAAACAAGAATGACAGTAGACTCCATTATGAACCACAGACATTAAGGATTACCCCCACACTACTGTGATCACAGCATCTAAGTGAAGTTTCCTGGACCCTAGATGCTATATATGTTTACTGACTCATGTTGATGGAATTTTGTCTCTCTATTATGTAACCCTGGCTGTCCTGAATTCAGAGGTCCACCGCCTCTGCTTTCTGAGTGCTGAGATTAAAGGCACACTGGTTAGTTTTCATAATTTGAAAGCAAAACATTTAAAGCAGATCACCCCTGTAATCTCAGTACTTGTAAAGCTGAGGCAGACTGATCTCCTGATCATCCTCACCTACTCAATTGAATTTGAGAACACAATGAGATGCATGAGATCCTGCCTCAAAAATTCAAAATAGCACTCAGAAGGCAGATCTCTGTGGGTTTAAGGCTAGCCTCTTCTACATAATGAATTCCAGGCCAACCAGGGCTACACAGTGAGATTCTGTTTTGTTGAGAGAGCGAGAGAGGGAGAGAGCACAACAACCTCCAAGTGTTTACACGGGAGCACTAGAGCCAGCTCTCCTCCTCAGAGCAGGAGTGGGTGCTCTGAGCAGAGCCTGTGTATTTACCAATGCTTCTCACTGGCCGAAACAGAGGTAGCCAGCAAAACCTAAAGTGGGAAAAATTGAAACTCAAAACAAGTTTTCTGAATGCACCAGTAAGGTCATAAAGGAACGAGGAACAAGGTACAGGTGCATTCATCCTTTTCTTTCAGATGCACACTGCTATGATCTGAGTGTCCTCAGGAGGGCTGCTTGAGAAAGCTGTGGAACCTTTAGCATGGGTCGGGGGAGGAGGTCACTGGGGAGGTTGGAGGGACAGCCCAGCCCAGATTCCAGACCAGCTTATGGGCCCAGGAGGAGGGTACAAAGGTTTGGATGTGAAGTGTCCTGGGCAGATTCATATGCTTCAACAGTTGGTCCAAATCTAAGGTCGCTGATCTGAGAGGTTGTCAAACTTTTAGGAAGTGGGGCTTGGTTGAAGGGCTGGGGGTTAGGGGGTTGGGGGCTGAGCTGTTTACTTTGAGCACAGTCCCTTACCTGACATCTGAACGTGACTAGTTCCCTCACACTCAGGTGGCAGCAGACAGGAACCAGTCCCACAGCACGGCTGCAATGCCATAATGGACTATTTTCTACAAATTATAACCCACATAAATTTCCCCCTTAAGTGTGTCTGCGGGATTCTGTCAGCAAGAGGAAAGTAAGTGATACAAGGGTCTTTCTGTGTTGCTATGCTGGCCTCAGACTGCTGTATGAAAGTGAGCCTCCTGCCTCAGCTTCCCAAGCCTATGGGACAGCATGTATCTGCTCCTAGCAAAAATCATCACACTTCTTGTTCTTATTTTTTCAATTGTATATGCATGTTTGTGTATATGGGTGTCTGTGTGTATGCAGTGGTAGAGATAAACCAAACACTTCATTCAGTACACCTCTTACTCTTATTTTTTCAATTGTGTGTGTGTGTGTGTGTGTGTGTGTGTGTGTGCGCGCGCGCGCGCGCATACATGTGTACAAGGTGTTAGATAAACACAGAGTTTCATACATGTAGAGCACATGTGCTACGACTGAGCTGCATCTCTAGCTCTAGGGTTTTTTAAATCATTGTTACAAGGACTACATTCACTGAAAGGTATTTAGTGATTATTTATTATCAGAAAACTGAAGCAAGGAAAGTATATTAAGTAAAATGTACATAATGGCCCAATGAAGTCTCCATTAAAAAAAGATTATCTAGCTGGGCAGTGGTGGTGCACACCTTTAATCCCAGATATGGGAGGCAGAGGCAGATGGATCTCTGTGAGTTCGAGGCCAGCCTGGGCTACATAGTGAGTTCCAGGACAGTCAGGACTGTTACACAGAGAAATTTTGTCTTTAAAAAAAAAGACAGAGAGAGAGAGATTATCCAGTATTCAAAACTACTTAAGATATTTAGCATCATTTCGTTAGTAAAATATAAATCAAAGCCACAAAATACAACTTCACATCCACAAAGTACATAATGAAAAAGACAGTTACTATAGGTTGGCAAGATGTACAGAAACTGGAATACACCTGCAGTAGTAGTGTGAATTCAAAACAAGAGAGTGAGCCACTTTGGAATATCATCTGGTAGTTCCTTTAAATAGTTGTGGTAAGACCCAGCACTTCTATGTACCGCACCCAGAAGAATGAAAAACAAGGGAGTGTGCATATAAGTCTTCTTAGCAATACTGGTCCTAACAGTCAAAAGTAGAAACTACCAAAATGTCTATCAATTAATGAATACACAAATGTGGCATATCCATACAAGAGAAATACTACTTGGTCCATACTAACGTAACAGGGACATAGAGGCTGGTTTTTTAAAATCACTAACTCTTTGTTTGTGTCTGTAGGTGTCTGAAGAGTAACTAAAAGCAAGACAAGTGTGAACTGGTTCTTTTCTGAAGCACTCTCTCTCACACTCACTTGGATTCCAGGAACAAGAAGTTTAAGATAAAACACCTTGTTCCAAAGGCTGAAACTTCCCTCACAGGCAGCAGCAACTTTACTAAAGATATATTATTCAGTTAGGAGAAAAAGAGGTACTCAGAAGGAGCCATACTTTGTATGTCTAACAACAATTTTGTTATCAACAACAAGGCCTCATTCTGAAATAATGTTCAACCAGACTAAGATGTCTAGCTGTACAAACCTCCAGCTTATACTACAGAATCAGGACAGTTGCCAGCCTCCTGGGACAGACAGGCTGTACTAACTGGACTCCAGCAGGTGCCCACCCTGAGGATACATGACTTGCCTGTCTTCACCACTATTCCTCTCTTCACCTGGCCTTTTGTGATAAAAGACCAGACCTGGTTCACGGGGAGCCTCCAGATTCAGACCTCTGGCCTAGGACTCTAATTACAAAAACATAAATTAAATGTGCCTGTCACAAAGACCACAGTGAATTTCCTTTGGGGGTGGGAGGAATAAAATATTCTAGAAATTTACACAACTGTGAATATATTAAAAACCCTGGCTGGGAGGCTGGAGAGACGGCTCAGATGTTAAAAGCACTGGCTGCTCTTCCAGAGGACCTGACTTCAATTCTCAGCACCCACATGGCAGCTCACAGCTGTCTATATCTCCAGTTCCAGGGGATCTGATACCCATAGCAAAACACCAAACCACATAAATTAAAATTAATTAATTAATTAAAAAATAAATAAAACCAGGCCGGGTGGTAGTGCTGCATGCCTATAATCCCAGTACTCGGGAGGCAGAGCCAGATGGATCTCTGTGAGTTCAAGGCCAGTCTGGTCTACAGAGCGAGATCCAGGACAGGCACCAAAACCATACAGAGAAACCCTGTCTCAAAAAACAAAAGCAAAACAATCAAACAACAAACAACCACTGAAGTACACAGCCTGAAAGAGTAAATTTCAAAGTATGTGAATCCTATCTCAATAAAGCTATTAAAACAAAGCAACTGAACTCTCCTGCACAGAGTTTGTAGAAGGCAAAATACTTTTAAAGTGACACACTGATGCCCTAGTGCGTCCCCAGAAACAAAACTTCCTTTCCAACAAGGTGTAGTCAAGCCTTCTGTTGTGGAGCTCACTGTACTCTTCTGATTCCTTACAACACCTCTTAAGCTACAAGCACCTTGAGGACACTAAGCTCTCTCTCTCCTTGGTTCCCACAAGAGCACCTCCCAAAAGCAGGCACTTGGTAAGTGCCTACTGAAGTAACACTCAGCTTTTGGGTGCTTTCAAGAAGTAATTTCGCCCAGCGGTGGTAGCGCACACCTTTAATCCCAGCACTCGGGAGGCAGAGGCAGGCGGATATCTGTGAGTTTGAGGCCAGCCCGGTCTACAACGTGAGTTCCAGGAAAGGCGCAAAGCTACACAGAGAGACCCTGTCTCCAAAAAACAAAAACAAAACAAAACAAAAAAAAAACAACAGAAAAACAAGAAGAAATTTCAGGTACTCATATATATAGAACTTAGCTCTAAAGATGAAAGGGTTGAGAAAGAAGTCCTGGAGAGCATTCAGGCACAGTTCTAACAGACTGACAGCTTTCTGCACAGTCCAGAAAAAACTATTCCATCCAGAGGCAACTCATGGGGAAAGCCAGGTACAGGGAGAAACGCACAAAGTGTATTCAGCAAACTCCTTCTCACCCGGAACACGAAGATGGCTGAGTGTGCTCTTACAAAATCTCATGTCCCTATGTTTGTTTTAATAATTATTATTGAATTATAAACGTTTCAAAATAGTTATTTGTTTTTTCTTTTCTTTGCCAGAGCTGAGGACCGAACCCAGGGCTCTACCACTGAGCTAAATCCCCAACCCCTCAAAATAGTTTTAAACCCTTAAATCCATTATTCTGGAACTGATGTGGAAACCCTGAAGCCGGAGCCACCTGAATAGGCTCCTCTGTGGCCTGATGAGAACTGAGGCAGGCTGAAATGAGGCACAGCAGAAGACAGCATCACCTACAGACAGCGAGGACACCAACAAGGGAAGAGGGGAGGATGGGAATGGACAACTGGAATTTGTTTTGTGCAAGGCACAGAAACTTAGAAAAAATATACATGTGTTAAACATATAAATGGAGGTCTGGGCACCACTGTAAACCGGGCATTAACAGGAGTAATAAGATACAATTAAAGAGATGTAGGAACAGCTTTATCAAAAGTCTTTAATGCACTAAACATGAAGTGAAATTCGCCACTTACCTGCATCTCTCTGATAACCTGTAAGCAATTGGGCAAGGAGAAGCCGATAGGTAGACCAACTTTAGCTGGTGTTTTGAATTTGTCTCCTATTTTGAATGGGACATCATCAAGGTAACTGAAAGTCCCTATAATAATAATAAAAAAAGCAGAAAATAAATCTTAATGTTTATTCTGCTATAATCTTACTTATGAACACACATTCATTTATGCTCTCTCTCCTAAGACTTGAATCCCTTCTGCAACAGCTTACCTGACCTGAGACCAGCCTACTCAGTCTACTTCACTACCAGGATTTGTTTTCAAATATGCTCAATGTAAAATCCAAAGAACTTGCCGGTGAGGTGCACCCCTTTAATCCCAGCACTCCACAGGCAGAGGCAAGTGGATCTCTGTGAGTTTGAGACCAGGACAGTTAGGGTTACAAAGAGGAACCTTGTCTCGAAAAACAAAACAATAATAATAATAATAATATTAATATTAATAATAAAAAACCAAAGTACTCACAGCAGCCTAAAAAAGCCCCCTGGATCTTTCTGTCCACGGCTCCTAACAATTGTCTTTGGCTTACTGCCCTAAGTCATGGGAGCCTTCGTAAGAAATGATGTCAAGCTCAAATCTGCCTCAAAATGTCCCATACTGGCTGCTTCTTTATCTGAAATGCTCTTCCCTTGGATTCATATAACTCACTCCTTTACTTCTTCAACTCTGCTCAAATGTTTCTCAGCCAGGGTTAACCTCAGCATCCTACAGGAAATGGCTACCTACCTCATTACTCACAGTCTGACTTAGCCTCACAGTACCTATTATCTTCTAACACACTACACAGCAGTTTTATTACACTTATTGTCTGTCTTGCCCAAGGAAACAGAAGCTTCTTACAGCCAAGTCAATAAGTCTTATTTGAAGATGTAGTCTCAAAATCATTTTGTTTGGGTTGCTCTGCTTTGTCTGAGTGATAAGGTCTTGTACCAGCCCTGGCTGGTCTTGAGCTCACAATCCAACCTCGCCCTCAAGTAGCTGGGATTACAGTGTGTGCCATTATACCCACCTTGTATTCTCAGAACCTACACTACTGTCTGACACACATCTGTCTGAACTGCTAGGACCCCTCACAATAGGTTTATTAGATTTAAAAGTTATTTTTTCTTTCCTTTTAGGGGTGAAGGGAGTGGGTACCAGGGAAACAATCATTTCTTTAACAAAAAAAGAATATTACTACTTTCTAGAATAATGTGGATTTCTGCCACACCGTGCCCAATACAAGAGAATCAAACCCATAGTCATGTCTCAGATAAGTGAGGCATTCAACTGTTGTGGAATATCACTTTAATTTTGTTTGGCTTTTGGGTTTTTGTTTTGTTTTGTTTTTTGTTTTGTCAGAGCTGATGACCAAACCCAGGGCCTTGCACTTGCTAGGCAAGTGCTCTACCACTGAGCTAAACCCCCAACCCCATCATTTTAACTTTGTAAAGGTGTGATACATTTGTTTATGTTGCATTTGTTTAATGATGTAAGGATGTGTGTTTAATTGTGTAAACATGTGTTGCATTTGTTTCACCTTGCCTGCCTAAGGCACCTGATTGGTCTAATAAAAAGCTGAACAGCCAATAGCTAGGCAGAGAGCGTAAGTAGGAGGAGAAAAGGAGGAGAGAATGAGGGAGAAAAAGAAAGGGACACGCCCAAGGCCAGAAGCCAGGCAGCCACCAGACAGACAGACACAAGAAGCAGTGAAGGTAAGATACACAAAGGAAAGAAAGGTAAAAATCCCCGGGGTACATGAAGAGAAACAAGTTAAGTTATACAAGCTGAAGGGACAAGCATAAGATAAGGCCAAGCATTCCTAACTAATAAGAAGTCTCCTTCTCATGACTTGGGAGCTGGTTGGTGACCCAAAAGAAAAAGCCTGCTATATCCGAACACTGAGCTACATTCTCAACCCCTTACCAGTGGGGAAATAGCTGAGCAGGGTAGCACTTAGAAAAGGATAATCAGACAAGATCATGGTAATCTGATCAGAACTATCTAACAACATAAGCCATATACAGCTCAACAGCTTGAACTCCCTATGGTGTGCTGCCTATTGTAACTGAACAGCACAGAAGGCCCAGGGCGTGACCCAGAACTGACTGGTCAGAGAGGAAGACAGTGCCTCTGGTACATCACTCCCACTCTCACTTCCAGCTGGGTCAGGGTTTCCTTCTGGACCAATTCTAGTGAACTACTTTACTGGCAGAACTAGCCAGACAATGACATAACTGATCAATTTTACTTTTGCAATATTAATACCTAGTAAAACAAGACTTACTTGTGGGCCTCACAATGCTATATTTTCCTGAGTGCTTGGCAACACTGATTCCATATATACCTTTTTTTGCTCTTAAAAAAAAAAAATGTAGCTCTGAAGGCTTACCAAGATACAAATTTTGCTATCAGGGGCTGGAGAGAAGGCTCAGCAGTTAAGAGTGCTTACTGCTCTTGCAGGGGACCCAGTTCAGTTCCAGCACCTACATGGTGGTTCTCAACTACCTGTAACTCCAGGTCTTGGGTATCTGATGACTCTTCTGGCCTGTAATGGCTCTTGCACACACATAAACTCATGCAGCAGGCAAACATACATGCACATAAGTCTTGATTTTAAACTGCTATCATTTCACCATTCTCCTGGAATACACAAACTCCTCTCCAGGAAAAGCATCCTTGTCCCACTGTTGGAGGACAGAGTCTCTCCTTCCCATTAATTTCTAGTCATAATGAAAACATGTGAACTACTTCTCAGACATGTAGAAACTAAATCCATAACTGTAGTCAATGTATTTTCTCTGCAGTATGACTATTCTGGGAAATTTTCCAAATGTGGTCATACACTTGTATATATACTGTTTTCTCAATTGGCAATGCCCACAATTATTTATAGGCCTTTAAAAATAAATACAATCAAAGTCTCATGATGAAAACTGTAAGGTCAGCTACTATTATAAGTTAGAGGTTAGTCTCAGCAACTTAATAATACCCTGTCTCAAAAAAAATTTTGTTTGTTTTGGTTTTGAGACAGGGTTTCCCTTGTAGCCCCAGCTGTCCTCCAACTGAGATATCCACTGCCTCTGCCTCCTGACTGCAGGGATTAAAGGCTTAGAGGCTTGTGCCACTACCCCCCCCCCCCCCCCCCGTCTCAAAATTAAAAAAAGAATAAAAAGAATAAACAAATGGGGCGGAGGCTTTCAGTGAATGAGGTTTTTGCGCTGCAAACTTAAGGACCTGAATTTGATCCTAAGAACGACTATAAAAAAGCCAGAAGTGATGGTGTACACTTGTAAGTACAGCACTGGGGGCAAAGACAGGGGGCTACCTGGAGCTTGTTGGCCAGCCAGCCTAGTGTACTTGCAGAGTTCTGGGCCAGTGAAAGCCCCTGCCTCAACTAACAAGGTGGACAGCTTCTAAGGAACAAACACCCAAGGCTGTGCTATGGCTTCCACATGCATATATACATGTATATATATTCACCCCAGCACATATGCGCGCGCGCGCGCACGCACACACACACACACACACACACACACACACACACACACACACGCATGCACGCTCGCGCACACTCTCCTGTTTTCACACACAAAAAGGATAAGTGACAACTCCCTCTTCAGTCAAATATTGAGTTCAAACTGTCATTATGTTTTGTTGAATATTCTGTTTCCGTATTCCCCCCCCCCACCTAGAATCTGATCAAGAATTTGAGCATTCCTAAATAATGGGGAAATGTTCATACATGTATCTCCCATCCACCAGGTGAGACTTGTTCAATGAGAGAAGAACAAGAGACAGTTTGCTGGGTGGTGGTGGACAATTCTTTGATCCCAGCACGTGGAGGCAGAGGCAGGTGGATCTCTGTGTTCTCAGGGGCCCCGCATGGTCTACAGAGTGAGTTACAGGACAGCCAGAGCTACACACAGAAACTCTATCTTGATTAAAAACAAAGAGAGAGGCATGCACTACCACCCTGCTACTTTTTGGGGGGAGAGGGGGAGGATGTGGAGACCCACAGAGGCTTCCTAATGAGACCTTACTCAGGGTCAGATAATCTGGGCTAACTTTACCCAGCAGGGCTACATAATGGGATGATTTGACCACAGGCATGGTTACCAAGTATTTTAAAGGATCTATATTTGGCTGTATGGTGTGCTTTCATATTGCAAGAGAGAGGTCTTTTGTATCTCTCCTTGGCATTTGTATACAAAGCCCTTTTGAATAAATGTCTAACGTGGCTGAGTACTGACCCAGGGCCCTCCCAAAGCTAGTCTGTGTCTCTGTCTTTCTTATCATCTGTTTCTATCGTTCTAACTAATACTTCCTAATTCTTCTCTCCTCCACCCAAGAACCCTTCAAAAGGTGGGAACTGGACTCCCACATATGGCGCCCAATGTGGGTCCTGGGCACAGCAGATAAAAGAGAAGGAACATTGCAAGTTAAGGGGGGCATACCCAGAATTAATTGAGTGCAGTGAAATTCTATTCATGAGTAAAATTGTAAATATAAAGCAGAGTAGTTCCAGTTAGGCTGCAGCAAGTATCTCTATTTCTGTTTCTCAATTTCTCGATTTCTCTGTCTCTCTCTGTCTCTGTCTCTCTCTTTACTAAGTTAGGTTTAAAGTTGTGAAAAAGTTTTGGTGAAGTTTGAGAAAGATAGGCTTTAGGTATAGGGATATGGTGAAGGTTTAATAGAAGGTTTAATTTACAGTAGAATTGGTTTTCCCCAGTGCCAGACCTGAGACACAGAAACCAGTATCTGGAACTGAGTAGCCACTGCAGACTTAACAGTCAGAGAAAGAGAAGTCACTTCGGAGACTGTCAGCTTCAGAAAGCAGCAGAAGCAGCAGCAGCAGCAGCAGCAGCAGGAGCAGTGGCTGCCCCAGCCAGGCATCCGCAGCTGAGACCCACTGGGCATCATCAAAGCGCACAGGCGGCAGATGCTGAGAGCCAGGGCAAGCAACAGGGTTCTGCATGCTTTCTGCCATGAAAGAGCTGTGGTGAGGAGAGTGCAGTCAGCCAGAGTGCTTGTAAGAGCCAGACTGACGATCCTAGAGGCTACCCTCTTCAACCTTGAAGAGCAGAGCAGAGATGCAGCGGGAGAGGCTTCAGGCACCAGCAGCCAGGGCAGGTCTGTCAGAGTGTGCAGGACACCATAGCGGCTGCAGGAGAGAGAGAGCCTCCAGAAAGGGATGCCTGCAGGGCACATACCAGGAGAGCCAGGGAGCAGGCAACTCTGAGTCCATGTGTATGTTCTGGGGACACCAAGGTAGGCCTGACTACCATGGGCAGCAGTGAGCAGGGGTCCCTGTGGAGAAGGGGCGGCATCCCCTCAGGAATGGGATTATAAAAGCCTGGACAAAGCTAGCAGTCAAAGTCACACAGCTTCTGTTTGCTGGCTGTGCAGAGAGCTTTTTTGAGAGGACTCTACAACAGCTCAGTTACCTTCGTCGTGAGGCAGAGTTCCTAGGGTTAAACTGCCATAAAATCCTGCTATAACTGAGAGCAAAGTTTCAGAGACTCTTGATTGAACTGAGTTGTTGCATTCAGGGAAACTACAACAAATTTTTGGTTGTGGGATTTTTTCATATTTGGAACTTTAAGACTGGTATCAGAACTGACTTGTTTAAATTTTCAGATATAAGAAATGAGATGGGGGCTGGAGTGATGGCTCAGAGGTTAAGAGCACTGGCTGTTCTTCCAAAGGTTCTGAGTTCAATTCCCAGCACCCACATGGTGGCTCACAACCATCATAATGAGATCTGGTGCCCTCTTCTGGCAGGCAGAACATTGTATACATGATAAATAAATCTGAAAGAAAGAAAGAAAGAAAGAAAGAAAGAAAGAAAGAAAGAAAGAAAGAAAGAAAGAAAGAAATGAGATGGATAGGGTGATTCAATTGCAATAGGACAATTCTGATTCCACCTATATATATTATCAACTATGACGACTTATGAATTGTTTTGTGTATGCATATATATATTAACTGTGGTGACTCACAAACTGTATGTATAAAAATGGAACTGTTTGATGTAGAAATGGAGGTGTTTTTTTTCTACCCAGGCTCAAGATGAAGCTTAAAAAATTATAAAGAAAAGGGGGAGTTAATATTCCTCAGTCTCTTTAATTAAAAAAAAAATTCTTGTTCTTTGTATGAATGTTAACTTGTGTTAATGTACCCTATGTTTTGTTAGGAAAAAGTGTAAAAAGAGATTGCTTTTGGATGTTTGCTCAAGTTTGTAAAGTGTAAATAGTTCTATTGAGAGTTTGCTTTTGGATGTAAGTTTGTGAGAGTTGTAATCGTGTATAGTAATATTCATGTTAAAATGTGGTGCTATATTGTGTCCCCCAATATATTGTGTATTATCTGGGGTCAGAGAACAGAACAGCCAATAGATTAAACATAAGAGGCCAGAAAATGGTGGCACACAGGCCTTTAATCTTATCACTCGGGAGGCAGAATCCATCTGGATCTCTGTGAGTTCAAGGCCACATTGGGAACAGAGCCAGGTTTGGTAGCACACACCTTTAATCCCAGCACTTGAGATCTCATGTCTTTGCTTGGGAAGGACACACACCTTTAATCCCATGAAGAAATATGGCAGGACACAGGAAAGTATATAAAACGTGAGGAAACAAGAACTCCCGTTCTTAAGGTGTGAGGACCAGGAACTAGAGGCTTTTGAGTAGTTCAGCTGAGATCCATTCAGTGAGGACTCAGAGGCCTTCAGTCTGAGGAAACAAGATCAGCTGAGGAGTTGGCAAAGTGAGGTTGGCTGTGGCTTGTTCTCTCTGATCTTTCAGAATTTACCCCAATATCTGGCTCCAGGGTTTTGGTTTTTTTTTATTGATAAGACCATTTAAAATTGGTGTTACATTAACCTGTTAATGTTAATGGTGATGCTAAGGAGTCTTTAGATTTGATGCAGATTCATCAGGAGTTTACTGATTTAAAAAAGGGCTTGGTGCAGCTAAAACTGTCTTAGACCCATTCAAAAAGGCCATTCCAGCTTGATCATCCCCTACTCCTTTACTAGGAGGTATAGCAGTCACAAGGAGCAGGGGTATTGCTATAATTATTCCAGCTACTTGCAAGCTCTTAGTGGAAAGCTGATAAGAGCTGCATAGAGTTAAGCTCTGCACCCTCACTTGAGATTTATATTATTAAGAAGGGGGAACTGTGGAGACCCACAGAGGCTTCCTAGTGAGAACTTACTCAGGATCAGATAATCTGGGCTGGCTTTACCCAGCAGGGCTGCAATAATGGGATGATTTGACCACAGGCATGGTTACCAGGTGTTTTGAAGGGTCTACAGGTCTTTTGCATCTCCCCTTGGCATTTGTATACAAAGCCCTTTTGAATAAATGTCTAAGGTGGCTAAGTACTGACCCAAGGCCCTCCCAAAGCTAGCCTGTGTCTCTGTCTTTCTTATCATCCATTTCTATCTTTCTAACTAATATTTCCTAATTCCTCTCTCCTCTACCCAAAAACCCTTCAAAAGGTGGGAGCTGGACTCCCACAGGAGGGTAGGGATGAAATAGCTATAGAACCCAAAATACCCATGAATTAACAATCCTCCTGTACCCATTTCACTAGTTCTGGGGTCACAAGTGTATGTACCTTCATGTCCAGCTATAAAAGTTTTTTAACAGAGCATTCATAAAAAATAAACGCAAGTTTTTCAGATTCTGGACAAAGTTACAGAAATATACCAGGTGGCCCACCACCACCAAAAGGTAGTAGCATCTTGGCTTGCCAACAAAGAATGACATACACTAGAATCATGATTACAATGATTACAAAGCTACCTTTTCCACATTAAATTATAAGGCAATTACAGCTCACGATCAGAAACAAAATGTCTTTTCTATCACTCAGCAAGAAAAGTATTTAAGTCTTTTAATAGCACTTAAGGGCAAAGAATTTCTCTAGAAAATAGCTAACTTGCCCTTAAAAGGGAGGTATCAGAGTAGGTGACAGTTAAAGTGTGTAAAGTTTTGATTATTCAAGATAAATTCTTTAGATCTACTATATAATCAACATAGTACTTGAGCCAACAATATTATATTGTATACTAAAATAGCTAACAGGGTAATTTTTTATTTGTACTTTAAACAGGATCTTTGTTACAGATTGGCCTCTAACTT
This sequence comes from Onychomys torridus, assembly GCF_903995425.1. NCBI lineage: Eukaryota > Metazoa > Chordata > Mammalia > Rodentia > Cricetidae > Onychomys > Onychomys torridus. Next base: position 62,970,963 of record NC_050444.1, on the reverse strand, counting down.
GAGATCCTCTAGCCTCTGCCTCTGAGTTCTGGGACTGTAGGAATGCACCATGCTTGACTCAGGAGAATAGTGCTTGGGTAGCTGTTAGTACCAAAAAAAAAAACTGCACAAGCCAGTCAACATTCTAGCATGGAGGGGGGAGGGGTTCATAAGCCCCACCCCTAACAGGAATTATGGACTGATGTCTTCTGAAGAAGGAATAATCAGGTTTCTTTAAGGGTATTCCCTTGGCAGATCAAGTGCATTCCACAGCCAGGAGTATATGAGTCGCACAAACTGGACTTGGTTATTTACAAAAGAAGACACAAAGTTGGGGGTGCAAGAGTGGGGATGGGTCTGGGAGGAGTTATGGGAAAGAGCAGGAGATGATATGATCAACCTACACTGCATGCAATTTTGTAAAAATAAATATATTTGACACACACACTCAGAAGCAAAGCTCAATATCCATGAGCTCCTCATTTATCAATTCAACCACTTAAGAACAAAAATATTGAGGGTTTTTTTGTTTGTTTGTTTGTTTGTTTGTTTGTTTGTTTTTAGGTTTTTCGAGACAGGTTTTCTCTGTGTAGTTTTAGAGCCTGTCCTGGATCTCACTCTGTAGCCCAGGCTGGCCTCGAACTTACAGAGATCCGCCTGGCTCTGCCTCCTGAGTTCTGGGATTAAAGGCATGAGGCCACCACCACCTGGCGAGAAATAATTTTTTAAAAAATTGTTAAGGACTATGGAGATGGCTCAGTGAATAAAATACTTTCTGTGCAAGCCTGAGAACCTAGTTTAAATCCCTAGTACCCACTTTAAAAAACCAGGCACAGTGGTACATACTAACACTTGTGGGGCAGAGACTGAAGGATCCTGGGGACTCACTGGCCAATACCTGATGTTGACCTCTGGCCTCCACACACACAAATAAATAAATGAAATTAAGTAAATAAATAACCTGTATTGGCACACATGTTTAACCCAGTACTCTAGAAGCTGGGATAGTTGGATCTCTGAGTTCCAGGCCAGCTGGTCTACACAGCAAATTCCAGTGTGCCTGAAGACTTGCCACCTGAGCTGCTGACTGCTAACTGCAGAGTCTGAGTGGTGTAACACCACACGAACGAACACAGTATTACGCAAGTTACATGTGTAAGTGTGGCAACTCAAACTTCCAAAGATGTTTCATTAAACTGAAACTAAAGTAACTGTTGCACCACTCTGACACAGCTGAGTGGCTGGCAGTTCAGTATAGTGCATCTGCACATGCTACCAAGCAGGCTAGTATACCACTGCAACAATGATGCACAATTTTCAAAACATGTGTATATATATATATATATTTGTGCATGCCATATGGGGGTGGGATAATCAAAGGAGATGAGAGGCAGCAGATCCATGGAGCTGGAGCTACAAGCAGATGTAGCTGCTGGGAACCGAACTCAGATCCTCAGGAAGTGTAATATACTATCTTAACTGCTGAGCCAGCTCTCCAACCTCCAAAACAGTTTCTAAAATGGAAAATCGGTTGTGCAAAAATCTGTATTGCTTGGATCTTCTCGAAATAATTGCCTACTGAATAAAAAGATGGTCTAATTTAGGTATCAAAATCTCTATAGGTGTATATAATAAAATTTAATTTGGAATCAGGCATAGAGGCACATGCCTTTAATCCCACCACCCTGTCTTTTTTTTTTTTTTTGAGCTGAGGATCGAACCCAGGGCCTTGCGCTTGCCTACCACTGAGCTAAATCCCCAGCCCGAGACCCTGTCTTTAAAAAAAAAAAAAAATTGGGGGGATCATTTTTGGTTTTGGGGGTTTTTGTTTTGTTTTGTTTTGTTTTTGTTTTTTTGAGACAGACTCTTGGTAATGTAGCCCAGTCTAGCCTGCAACTCATTATGTTAAGACTAGCCTGAACGTCATAATCTCTTGCCTAGGCCTACATTTGGAAGGTCATACCTTAAAAGATGAAGGGACTGAGCTACAGCTCAGTGATATAGTACTTGCCTAGATGCGTAAGACCCTTGGTTCGATACCCAGGAAAACACACACACATATATGCAGGGGGAGGAAGGGGAGGGAGAAAGGGGAGAGGGGAAGGAGGGGGAAGGGGAGAAGAAAAGATCAAGCGAAACTATTAGTTCAAATGTAACACTGTAATTGTTACTGATACCTCTGTAATATGGGACTGATTCACAGTAAACAACTTTCTTTGGCTTTAGTAACTAGGAAAAAACCCAGAAAGACTCTAAAGACCACAGTTTAACTAGCCATTTGAAGAAATACTTTTTTTTTTTTTTTTTTTGAACTGAGGATCGAACCCAGGGCCTTGTGCTTGCTAGTAGACAAGCGCTCTACCACTGAGCTAAATCCCCAACCCCAGAAATACTTTTAAATTATCGAAGGCCCTAGGATGCACATGCTGTGTTTTGTACAACTCTGTTTTACTCAGGCTCTTCAGCATGAAGAAATAACAACAAAATACTAAATTAACTTAAAATTTCTGATCAAATCATAGCTTACACCATGATATTTAACACTTTACTTACCATGAAAATCTGTACCCAACTTCTTAGAAGCCATTTAGAACCTAAAACAAACAAACAAACAAACAAAAAAACAAGGAAAGATTTCTTAGGCACTAGGTCTTGAGACACTAAAAACAAGAAAATAGAGACAAAAAACAAAAACAAAAACAGAGTACTAATATTTCAGGACTCACACAGTCTTCACTTCTCACTCCTAAAGTCATCCAAAAGAAAGCCCAATATAGGAGAAACTCGTTTGTCTGTTTGTCTTTCTTTTTGTTTTGTTTTTTCATTTTTTCATTTTCTAAGACAGGGTTTTTCTGTGTAGCCCTGGCTATCCTGGAACTGACTCTGTAGACCAGGCTGGCCTCAAACTCACAAAGATCCGCTCCCAAGTGCTGGGATTAAAGGTGTGGATAACCAACCACCCACGGCTTCATTTTTTTAAATTTATTTACTTATTATGTATACAGTGTTCTGCCTGCATGTATGCCTGCAAGCCAGAAGAGGGCACCAGATCTTATTGTAGATGGTCGTGAGCTACCATGTGGTTGCTGGGAATTGAACTCAGGACCTCTGGAAGAATAGCCAGTGCTCTTAACCTCTGAGCCATCTCTCCAGCCCGGCTTCATTTTTTTTTTGTTTGTTTGGTTGGTTGGTTGGTTGTTTGGTTGATTGGTTTGGTTTGGTTTTTTGAAACAGGGTTTCTCTGCGTAGCTTTGGAGCCTATCGTGGAACTCACTCTGTAGATCAGGCTGACCTCAAACTCACAGAGATCTGCCTGCCTCTTCTCTTGAGTGCTGGGATTAAAGGCGTGCGCCACCACCGCCCGGCCCTCATTATTTTTTAAGATACATTTTATTACTGTGTGTTTTACATACATGTGTGCTGCCTATAATGCTTGTCTGGAGGTCAGAGAACAATTTTATGGAGTTAATTCTCTTTTCCATTATGTAGGTCCCAGGGATCAAACCCAAGCTGTCAAGCTTGGCAACAAGCACCTTTACCTGACAAGCCATCTTGCCAGCCCAAAGAAATGAGTTTTTAAAAGGAAACATCAACTAGGTAGGATAACTCACACATGTATTACTAGCACTTGGGAGACAGAGGCAGGAGGACCAAAGGGAGTATGTGGCCAACCTGGGCTATGCACTGAGTTTCAGGCTAGTCTGGAGAGAAAAGTCTCTGTCTCAAAAACAAAAAATTCTAAAGGAAATTTAAATATTACTAAATGTGCAGATTCTGAGGAATTATTAGAAGAATAACATTCTGGCCACAAAAGAAAACTATTACTAAGCTGATCCTCCTGTGTAAAAGATGTATGTGCAACACCAAGTAAGAAATGTGTTTTACTTTGTTTAGTTAAGCAAATGTAGATCCCTAACTAAAATCTCTGGAATGGGGACTGCACACCTCACTGCCTTTTGCAGCACTCATATTCCAAACTGAATATTCACAGTGAGTGCCACTGTGTACTACTACTGTCAAGTCACACACAGTAATGTCTAGACCTGAGCCAGATGTGGTGAGTGGAAAATGCCAGCATTCGGGGCCAAAGCAGAACTGCGATCTGGAAGCCAACCTGAACTACATGGCAAGATCAGATGACAGGGAGGCGGGGAAACAGAACAGGAGAAAGCAGGGAAAGAAGGAAGAAAGGAAGGAAGGAAGGAAGGAAGGAAGGAAGGAAGGAAGGAAGGAAGGAAGGAAGGAAACCTTTACTAATAACATAAAAAACTGACAACCACATATCAGTCTCATTTTCTTCACTTACTTATTTTTCATTATCACTAACCCTGAAACTCAGAAAGCAGGAAACCATTTTCCAGTAGCACATACACAATAAGCATCTGATTTGGCTGAGCCATCTCTCCAGCCCCTGTTCAGATCTTTCTTATGCACCACTGTTTTAGAAGAACTGAAATGAAAAATTTAAATCATCAATTTGCAGAATAAGAGCTGATGAGTGCCAGGCAGTAGTGGCTCATGCCTTTAATCCCAGCACTCAGGAGGCAGAGGCAGGTGATCTCTGTGAGTTCGAGGCCAGCCTGGTCTACAGAGCAAGTTACAGGACAGCCTCCAAAGTTACAGAGAAACCCTGTCTCGAAAAACCAAAAAAAAAAAAAAAAAAAAAATCTTACGAGCTCTGACATTTTGGAAAAAGAGTCCAATATGCTACAGAAACAAAGAAAGACAAGACATTCTTATCGTACTAGGTGCTAAAATTATGGGTAGGCTTCAGGCTTTCTTTTTGTACTATTTATGTTCTAGGTTTTCTATACTGAGTATGTATCTTTACATGTATCAATCATTTAACCCACCTAGAGAACTAAAAAGAAACACAGTGATGTCTAAGTAATCAAAGATTTTCACCTCAGAACAAGAAAAATGAATGAAGAACCCAATGACTTCTAGTCCAATAAGAGTACCCAAATCCTCAGGGGTGGGATGTAACAGTTATTTATTAACTATACAAGGCATAACTCATGGAGAGCTCAGTTATGAATCGCCACAATACATAAAATGACCACTCCTAAACTGTCAAACACAGGAACTACTCAAGCACTAGACTACTGAAATCTATGTCCAGCCTCTGATGTCAGGGTCACTTTGTTTGTTTTTGAGGTGAGATCTATGGAGTCCAGGAGAGCCTCAAGCTCTCAACCTTCCCACCTCTGACTTCAAGCTGAACTTCAAGTTCAGACCCTATCAGAACACCTTTTTTGTTTTTCTTTTAAAATCTGTATGTCTAGGTTGTATCTGCCTCCTGGGTACAGATGCACATGGAGTGCACCAATCAGATCCCCTGAAGCTTTCATCACCGGGGATGTGAGAGCCAACTGAAGTGGATGCTGGGAACAGAACTTGGGTCCTCTGGAAGAGCAGCAAATGTTCTTAACTACAGAGTCATCCATCTCTCCAGCCCCAAGATGCCTTTGGAAATAACCGGTAACAGCACTTTACAAAACCTGAGTAAACACTGCTGAACAAACAAAATAACAATAAATGTCCCCAAACAGGACTATCACAGACTGTAGCATCTGTAATAAGGCTGTGATCTGAGTCTCTCAGGAGACAGAGACAACAGGATTGAGTTCTGGGGCAGTCATGTCAACTTAGCAAGACTAAATAAACGTGCTTCTCCATGAATGTTTCCTTGCCTTTCCTTTCTTAGGATGGGGCTCAGGAGGATTAGGTGTCAGAATCTAACCCAAGGCCATGCAGTGCTAGGCAAGCACTCTACCCTCAGCCTTCATCTAAAGTTTTAACCAGTCTCTTGAACCGCAGGGTCACAGCTGGGGAGAAGGCACAATGCATGCGACCATGAGGATCTAAAGGACTCACAAACACATACTCGTAGGCAAAACAACCATATACATTTTGTTTTGTTTTTCAAGACAGAGTTTCTATGTGTAGCCCTGGCTGTCTTGGAACTCACAGAGACCCACATGCCTCTGCCTCCTGAATGTTGGGATTAAAAGGCCACCACCACCTCTGAGTTTGAGGCCAATCTGGTTCTACGAGTTGAGTTCCAGGACAGCCAGGGCTACACAGAGAATCTTGCCTAAAAAAAAAAAAAAAAACTCAGTGAACTACAGTTGCAAATCTCTCTTAGCACACCTGTAACCACCTCACACCCGAGACTGAGGCAGGAGAATTCAAGTTCAAGTGCAGCCTGATCAACACAAGATAATTCTCAAAAACATGGACAAAAACAAAACCAACCAACAAGCTGACTTCCCTTAAAGAGAGATTTTTCAGGTGTGTATATACATCAAGGTTTGCACCACTACACCTGGCTAACACTATCTTAAAAAGAAAAAGTACACAGCCCAAACCAATGAATAAACAAACAAACAAAAACAAAGAAGATATAGAAGACTAAAAACACTAGAGACAGAGGGGTTTTGTTTGTTTGTTTGTTTTGTTTTATTTTGAAAGCAATGAAAAACGCCACTTTAGGTACTCTTGGGAACTTGGGTAAAATAATCTAGAAAATGTTACAACAAAGCTGAACTAAAAATCAAAATAGAAAAGAAGGTTAAGTTTCTTATTTCTTTTTAACAAGTATGTATAATATGTTTTAGAAGATAACATCCAATAGTTAGTCTCAGGGACAGAGAGGATGGCTATCACACTGGAAGTTTTTTTTTTTAATATTTATTTGTTTATTATGTATACAGTGTTCTGCCTGCATGACAGAAGAGGGCACCAGATCTCATTATAGATGGTTGTGAGGCACCATGTGGTTGCTGGGAATTGAACTCAGGACCTTTGGAAGAACAGCTAGTGCTCTTAACCTCTGAGCCATCTCTCCAGCCCCTGGAAGTTATTCATCTAACCCGGAAGACACAACTTTTCTGTTCTTCCAGCAGTTTTCAAATGCAGTGAATTACAGCTGAGCTTGGGGGCACACATCTTTAATTCCAGCATTGGCAGTTAACGGCCAGCCAGAACCACATTAAGCCCTTGTCTCAAAAAAAAAAAAAAAAAAAAAAATTAAAGAACCTGAATACTACCTTACAATTGGTTATTTCTCTTTGACTGATTTCTATGTGACCACCTGGAAAACTGGCCTGTCATCCTCATCTTGGACAGTAAATCAATTTACTGGCATTGGTTCACAATAATGGCTCATTTGGTAACAAAGAGCTACTCAGAAATAGGAAAACAAGATCAGCAAATGGCCAAAAGCAGAGCTTGAGAGGAAGCGTGTGTTTTGTCTTTCTGGGAATGTGGTTTGGTCTGGTTTTCACAGTACAGGACTCCAACTGCCTTCCACAAGCTGTGACACACTCTGCCACCCAGCAACACTACCAGCCCAAAAGCGTGACTACACTGCACTTCTGCCTCTAACTCCAAACCAACCAAGTCTTTCTAACCAGTTCTGACTTATCCAATGACATTTTGCTACACTATCCCAATCACATTAATCAGAAGCAATCTAAGGTGGTTTTCCAACTTTAATTATATAAATACACCAAAGTCTTGTCTTCCTGGATACTTTAAATCATATCTTTAAAATTACGTAGCCAAATTTTCTGCACCCTAAAAATGGGTCTTATATTGTTATATTCAAGATACTTTTTATCTTGAAAACAAAGCAAAAACAACTGGGCATGGTGGTACACTCCTTTAATTCCAGCACTCAGGAGGTAGAGGCAAGCGGATCTCTATGAGTTCAAGGCCAGCCTGGTCTACAGAGCTAGTTCCAGGACAGGTAGGGCTACACAAAGAAACCTTGTCTCAAAAAAACCTTTTAAAAAACAAACAAACAAACAAACAAACTCAAAGCAAAACAACAACAAGAAATCATCTTTTTTCTGAGTTCAAAAGTCTTCTCACTTACCTGGGGAGTTTAAAAGAAAATCACATTTATAAGCATCTGGAAAGTAATCTGGCATTGTCTCATAAAATTAAACATACAGGGCCAACAGGCAGCTCAGCATGGAAAAGGTGCCTGCAGACATTAAAGGCATGTGCCATCACACACAGCCTTCTAACAACTTTTAAAGGGAGAATATTGTTGTCTTAACTGAAACATTCCTCCTCACAAGCCCTGTTCCATGCCTCAATTTCAAACACTTAAGAAACTCACTTCAGTCCACAAGTAACTATGTCCCTCTGCCAAAAATTCACAAAACCTGGTATTCAATGCCAGTATCAAAGAATATCAAAAGCATACCTGTGGAGCACGCCTGTAAGAGGTAGAAGTAGAGGCAAGAAAACCAGTTCAAGCTCATCCTTGGCTACCCATAAGTTCAAAACCAACTTGGTCTTCGTTAGCATTCAGACCCACCCCTTGGGGAACTGGCCAATAAACAGGCAATACCTTGGACCATCAACCATCCTAACAACGTCATCCTACATAAAGTCCCTTTTAAGAGAAGACCCCCCCTCTCTTCCTCTCTCTGTTCCCACAAGGTCACAACTGCTCCTCTGTTCCTGTCTCCCTCTTTTCCTCCTCTCTCTCCCTCTCTTCTTTCCTCTCTCTTGCCCCCCTCTCTCTCTTCTCCTCCTTCTCTCCTCAGCCCCTGCCCACTTCCTCTCTTGCCCTCTCTCTTTCCCTTCCCCTAATAAAACTTTCCAAGTGTCACCTGCATGGTGTGCCTTTCCCCACGGCTCCCACCCTCCATGACTGCGCCTGTCGTGTCTACAAGGTGTGTCTCTTTTTCACCCGCTGTGGGGCCTCTCAGCTCCAACCCACCAAGATATCTCTCCTGCCATTTTATAAAACTGGTGTCATAACTTGGATTTGAACCAAGGCTGCTGCGGCCAAAAGGCAGAGTACTAACCACTATCTGATCATGGCTAGCCACATGCCCAGTGACATAAAAGTCTATGCAAGCTTCGAGGGTCTCAGAAAATGACTGAAGATATAAATACCAGTTACAAAGGTATATAGATGATTTAAATAAATCACGAGCTCAAGACTTTAGATTTTCTTTGGTTGTCTTCTAAATATAAACTTAAAAGTGCTTCTTATCAGGCCAAAGATCTCTCTGTCCAATCTATACCTGACTCTTTAGATAAAAGAAAAATATACACACTTTTAACCCAAATCTGCAGTTTTTGCTAGGTCTCAAATGTCTGAGTCTACTCCTGCTGTTCTACAGATACCCATTACCTGCTTTTCTACAATATGTATTTCAATACTGATTGGTAATACTAATATATCTAAAGCTTTTATGTCCTTTTGTAAAATAAGAATTCATAGCTAGGTGGTGGTGCATGCCTTTAATCCCAGGAAGCAAGAGCCAGGCTGATCTCTGTGAGTTCAAGACCAGCCTGGTCTACAGAGTGAGATCCAGGACAGGCACCAAAACTACAATGAGAAACCCTGTCTCAAAAAAAAAAAAAAAAGAAAAGAAAAAAGAAAAAAAGAAAAAAGAATTCATATAAGCATCAGAGGATCAAAAGAAGTCATAAAACTTAGATCCACTTCACAGAGGTCAAAAAGGACTCCAGATAAGTACAGCAGTACAGCTTGAGTTTTCCCTACCTATCTATTCCTAAGGATGGTATTTCTCTCTCCTGGTCTTGGAGCTCCTTCCCTTCCCAATTGCTAAGACTATGGGCCTAAAAGTTCCAAATAAGTTCATAAATTTTAATTTCTGATCCTAGTTTGAACTTGTCTCTCAACAGGTTTGCACTTGGCTGGCGGACACATCCAAGCATCACTGGTTGACTCCAACCTGCTGCGAGTGACCACGAGCTCTGGACTTGCTAAAGGCTGAAGTGGACCAGCCCAGCCAACGTGATTGCTCCCTATCTCCACAGCTGGGTCAGATAACCACATGCTTCTGACAAATGCCCCATTGCCCAGCCTTTGACTAGCCTTTCAGCCTTTTGGGGCTCTGATAACAATGCCCCAATGTCAGCTGGTAGCAGTTACAGAAGACAATACATCATCCTGTGCTCCCTGCCCATAATAGGCTGAAATGCTGAATCAAAAGGAGACTCCCTGGCATAGGAAACCAAATGGTTTCCTATAATGCCCACTGACATACTAGGAAACTGGTCCTAGAGTTGTCAATTGATAGATTAACTAAAATGGTTCTGCAATGAGATGACATTTGACCTTCTTTATACAGAACCAAAGAGGTATTTTATGACCTTAAGAAATTATTATTTCTATATAAGTCATTTGGGATTATAATCTTGCTGTGGGATGTTCTGTATGTCAAATGTGTTGCTCTGATTGGTTAAAATAAATAAAGTGCTGATTGGCCAGTAGGCGGGACAAGGAAGAGGAGAAGGCTGGGAACAGGAAGGCTGGGAGGAGACACTGCCAGCCGCTGCCATGAGAAGCAACATGTAAAGACACCGGTAAGCCACAAGCCATGTGGCAAAGTACAGACTAACAGAAATGGGTTAATTTAAGATAGAAGAAGTAGATAACAAGCAGCCTGCCACGGCCACACAGTTTGTAAGCAATATAAGTTTTTGCATACTTTCTTGGTTGGGTCTGAGCGTCTATGGGCCTGGTGGGTGAGAGAGATTGGTCCTGACTATGGGCCAGGCAGGAAAACTCTAACTACATAATCTGGCTATACTCAAAGATCAGAACTACAGAGCCTTAAAAATGGCAGTAGATAAAGATATTACTGCCCTAGAAAAATCTGTTACACATTTAAAGGAATTACTCTCCTCTCTAGCTGAAATAGTTCTCCAGGATAGAAGGGGCCTTGACCTAAAATTTGTTCAAGTGGTCCCCCTGGTTATCATTCCTTCAACAAAGAGGCCTATGCAAGGCCTTAGGAGAGCAATGCTGTTTTTATGTTAACCAACCAGGGATCATTAGAAACTCTGTGACCTTGCTGAAAAAGCAAATCTGTGACCCAGAAAGGCAGCAGCAACAAGGAAACCACCCTGGTGCCTGCTTTAGCTAACCCCTTAATGATCTTTCTTCTTTTGCTTATTTCTTGTGATGCAGCAAGACAATGACCTAAGCAGACTGGCAAAGAGTTTGGAGCAGCTTCTGAGCCCATGAGTCTTGACCCCTTTGGAGTTGAAGAAACGTTTACAGCGGTAGCCTAGAACCACCTGCATGTCAGATGTTTACATTGAGATTCATTAACAATAACAAAACTGCAGTTGTAAATACCAATGGTAAAAATTTTATAATAGAGGGGTCACCACAACATGGGGAACTATATTGAAAGGTCAAGCACTGGGAAAGTTGAGAACCAATGACTTAGAGAATGTCTCTCCTCACCTACATAAGGTCTATTCAGGCTTAAGAATGTATGTCTAGCCTCTTTGTATTTGCTAACTTTGTTTGGACAAACTGAGTCATATAAAAGTTTTATTTTGATACTAGAAGAGCTCTAATTCAAAATCATTATTTTTAGGTCTGAACCTGACATTAATAAATTATAATGTCTTAGTCTTATGAAATCTGCTAGCAATATTAAAGACTGTTAGGGAACACAAATTAAGTGCTGCTGATGTCATTAATTCCGGGGGTAAGCTTTACTTAGTCCCCTTGTGTATGTTTTCAGGGTTGACTTAAAACAAGTAACTAGAAACAAAGTTGTCTATCCAGATATACTTAGGCAGCCCTCAAATACTTCAGAGATCTGCAGAATATGGCATTTAAAATTTTGATCAGAAAGCTTATTATATCAGAGGGAGACCCCCAGATCCTAGCAGTGACCCAAGGTCTCCAAAGATTACAAGGCACCACGATGTCTCCACCTGGATTATGGCAATGCTGACCATTGGGCAAGATGCCCCAATGCAACACTTGCCACCGGGACCTGGGCCCAGACTGTAGACAAGTAGCAAGACATTGGAGAATTGATTGTACTCCTTTTGCCTGGAGAAAATAAAATCAGGCTTCCTCACATTCCTCTTCCACAGGAAAAACTCTCACCTTATGTGACTGGCAGTTGAAGATTGATGCTGTTCTGATACTTCTGCATCCAATGCTATGAAGACCTGGGTATGACTGACTGAGTATGGACTGGTCCTTGTCATTTTTAATTGATTTGGAAGCTACTTGGTCTGCACTCAGGAATAATTTATCCTCAGATCTCTGATAGTAATGACAGCTAGGCTAGTTCTAACTTTGTCAGCTTGGCAGCATCAGACAATCAGATCTTTCCTCAAGGATATAGCCAGAGTGTTATTTCCTCTGATTATAGACTTAAAGGTGTGTTTCACGAGGCTGAAACCAGGCTCTAGAAAAATGCTCATACCCTTTAACTAAAAGCCATAGTCTTTTGCTATGACACCAAGATATAAATCTACTCCAGTTGTTTCACAGACACTTGCAGGTTCCTGCACAGATCTCGTGCCAAAGCCAAACCCTCAGGGGCCCTCCAGATACACCACCAGCCGCTGCAACCAAGGACACCAACCAGGCAAATACTGGCAGGTTAACTTCACCCACATACCCACTTGTAAAAACTCCGATATCTCCCAATTTGTTGACAATTTTACAGGATGGATAGAGGTATCTCCCATCTCCAGAGAAACAGCAGATATGATGGCTCACATACTCCTGAAGAACACATCATCCCTCAATTTGGCATGCCATCTTGCCAAGCTCCTGGGACTTTACTGCTGGTACCACCTCTCCAGACTCCTCAAGGGGAACTGGAACCTGGTTTTCCAAGATGTCCCAATGAAGGGCATATCTGCTCTTGTGTCTTACTCATTCACCTTTGCCTCTTCTGTACTACCTGGGCACTTCTCTGTTCCATTCTTTCTGGCAGTTCTCACTTTTCCCATGTCTAGCCCTGCTCATGGGGCTGATGATAACAATCTATTTTTTTCCCTAGCAACCTGCCTTATCAGCTCCCTCAAGGGGTCTCCAGGAAGACAACTAACTGAATGCTTCTTCACTCACACCTCCCATAACTCTGAATCCCAACTCCCCCTCTTCCCCCCCCCCCCCCCGCCACTTCATCACAAATCAGCAGGAAGCAGTTTCAAGGTTTTGGCAACCTCATTCCCCCCACACTTGCTATCCATAACTCATTTTTTTATAATAATCAAAAGGGAGGAATGTTAGCATTCAGACCCTTTAGGGACCTGGCCAATAAGTGGGGGCAATACTTGGCCCGCCCAGTGTCTTGACAACCTCACCCTACATAAAGTCCTCTTTAAAAGGAAACCCCTCTCCCTCCTCTATTCCCACAATCTTGCTCTTGCTTTCTTTCCCTCTCATTTCTTCTCGTCTTTCCTCTCTCTTCCCATGAGGTCACTCTGCATTTCCTCTCTTCCTTCCTCTCTTTCTCTTCTCCTTCTTCTCTCCTCAGTCCCCACCCACTTTCTCTCTTCTCCCTCTCCCTTTCCCTTCCCTAATAAAACTTTCCACCTGAGTGCCGCCTGCATGGCGTGGCTTTCCCCACAGCTCCCACCTCCCGTGACCAAGCCCCCTGTGTCTACATGGCATGTCTCTTTCTCACCCACCGTAGGGTCACTTGGCTTCAACCCACTAAAGTCTCTCTCCCATTGTTTTACAAAAGTCTACAAATACTTTTTAAAAAAGAAAACAGAAGTGCAGGGCTGGAGATAATGGCTCAGAGGTTAAGGGCTTACTGTTCTTGCAGAAGACCCCTGAATTAATGCCTCAAAACCGTACTATAACTCCCAGCTCTCTAGGGGATCAATATTGTCTTCCTTACTCCATTACCTGTATTAATGTGCAAATACACACAGGGAAGGAAGGAAGGGAGGGAGGGAGAGAGGGAGAGAGGGAGGGAGGGAAGGAGGGAGGAAGGAAGGAAGGATGGATCAATAAAAGGAAGGAATCAAGCACAGGGACACACGCCTTTAATCCAAGCACTAGGGAAGCAAAGGCAGGCAGATCTCCGAGTTAAAGGCCAGCCTGAGATACATAGTGAGACCCTGTCTCAAAACACAACAAAAAGAGAGGTGAGATAGCTCCATGACTAAAATGCTGTGCGAGCATGCCCCCAGTTCAGATGCCCAGCACCCATGCAGAAAACCACACGAGGGGCTGAAGACATGGTTAACAGCTCTTACTGCTCTTCCAGAGGACTAGAATTTGGTTCCTAGTGTACGTAACTACCTATAACTCCAGTTCCAGGATACCTGAAACACTCTTCTAGCCTCTTCAGGCACCCATACACACACATGGATATATTCATACACACAAATAATGTTATTTTTAAAAATTAATGGAAGAAAGCCTGGGGATGGTGTCTCACACCTCTAAGTCCACAGGGGACAGAGACAGGATGATCCCTAAGGCTTGCTGACTAGCCAGGCTAGCAGAAATACAGTAAGTTTTTTTTTTTTTTTTGAGACCTTGTCAAAAAAAAAAAAAAAAAAAAAAAGTGGAGGACAGACATCCAATGTCATCCTCCTCTGAGCTATACACACCACAGGAGTGAGTACACCCAAACACATACACCACATTCACAAACACACAAAAAAAATGGGAAGAGAAAAACCATCTAAGTTTGTAATTCATAAAAAAGGACATGACAAATGTCAAGAGGCCAGCAAACTTTGAAGTAAAGGGATGGAATAGGAAAGAAGCAGGTGAATGAACAGCACACTAACGCTTGAGAGTCCAAGAAGTGTCATCTGTTAATGTAAATGCTTGAAATGAAATGCCTGTGTTATACAAAGTATACTGAAAACCTAGCTCTTTTAGCCACTAAATATTCTGTCACAAACTCATAGTACTAGATTAGGTTAACAAACTGAACATCTATCAATCCAATCACAATCTCCACACCATAATATCACTCCCACAGGAACATACACAAACTCGCACACCCACCCTCTACTTACCAGAACTGGAGTATTCCAGTAAAATAGAAAGTCCTCAATATCAGCCTGATAAAGAAACACTTTAAAAGTCCTAACCCTGTACTCTGGAGAAATGGCTAATTAAGGCTCTTGTAATCTTAACAGCATTCTCCATGGCCAATCTGAAACAGTCTCAGAAAGCAGTACAGAATTTTTAACCTAAAGCATAAAGTAAGTATACTTAGGCACACACTGAGGTCACCTAACAACTAACACCTACTTCAGCTCTAAATATTTTCCCAAAATAGACACACCAAAAGGGAAGCCCATTCTCTGAAATACTTGACAGTTTTTCCTCAAGTGTTTTTCTTCTTCCTTATCTTATTTTTATTTATTTATTGGTTTTGTGAGACAGGGTTTCTCTTTGTAGTTCTGGCTGTTCGGAAACTCATTCTATAAACCAGGCTAGCCTTGAACTTGGAGATCCACCTGCCTCTGGCACTGGAATGCTGGGATTGATTACTCCAATCCAAAAATCAGATTACACAGTACATCCTGCAATTCCATCCAATCACAAAGCCTAGGCTCAGACACACTAAACCAAAACTCCACCAAACTCTGGAACACTGTTTGCCAACAGCCCTACCCAGAGAGACTGCAGCCAAATGACCCCACCCAACCACAGGGCACAACAAGCAACTCACATGATTGCAGAGCCCAGTTTACAGCCAGCTCAACTATGAAATAAACCTCATAGCCCAATCTGCGCAAAGAAAATTGCAGAGCCTGCTTACAGTCCTCCCCATCACAAAATGCATCCAGTAGCATCTCCTGAACATAGGGCCCAGCTGACACTCACTGACAAGAGCCCAGCCCAAAGCCCTACTCAGTCTCAAAGCAGACAGCACTTTGCTTCCACCAAATCCCAGCAGCAAGCTGCTAAAGAACAAAAGAAAACAAGAAGCGACATAGAAACCCCTCTCAAAGACCTGAGAACTCATGGTCAAAGAAGGGAATACACTCTCAGAAGTTGTTCTCTAACTTCCACACAAACACCATGGCATATGCACACTACTCACACACACGCACACATGTGTATCATGCATACACTCAATAAATAAAATCAATATAATATGTGGATGGTTTGGTCTCACTATGTAGCTTTCGTTGGTCTCAAACTCACAGAGATCTGCCCACCTCTGTCTCCCAAGTACTGGGATTAAAGGCATGTAAAACTTTCCCCAGTATACATCTTTTAAAGCTTACAATTAAGCAAAAGTAAGTAAGAACCAGGTGTATGATGTTTCTGTCAGCTTAGTCGCTGCAGATAAATCTACAGATATTTTAATTATCATCTGCCACCCCATGACCTCCCAGTCAGTGCCATGGAGGCACATATAATTAAAAAGTAAAATAAGACGGGCGGTGGGAGCACATGCCTGTAATCCCAGCACTCAGGAGGCAGAGGCAGGTGGATCTCCGTGAGTTCGAGGCCAGCCTGGTCTACAGAGTGAGTTCCAGGAAAGGTGCAAAGCTACACAGAGAAACCCTCTCTCGAAAAACCAAAATAAATAAATAAATAAAATAAATCTTTAAAAAAACATTCAGAGGTAAAGAACAAATACCTGATATGAAGAAGAAACAGCTTCAACAAAGACCTCATCACGCAAAAGAATCAATAAACAAAATATATCATAGAAAAATATTCAGAGAGCTGGCAAGTGGTAGAGCATGCCTTTAATCCTGGAAGCAGAGGCAGAAAGTCTACAGAGCAAGTTCCAGGATAGCCAATGCCACACAGAGAAACCCTGTCTTAAAAAGAACAAAAAAATATAGATATTTATTTATTTGTTTATCCCACCCCAGACAAATGGATGTGATTACAGACACCTACCTCAGCACTTAGAAGACTGAGGTAGGAGGGCTGTGGTGAGTTCAAGACCAGCCTAGGCTACATACACATCAAGTAATAAGCCAGTCAGGATATACATAAACAAATACATATACAGATCCAAAAAAAAAATTATGATTAGGGTGATTAAGATGCTGCTGTGTACAAGGCTGTGGTGGTGCATGCCTTTAATCCCAGCATTTAGGAGGCAGATCCAGGTGAGTTCGAGGCCAGCGTGGTCTACAGAATGAGTTCCAGGAAAGGCGCAAAGCTACCTAGAGAAACCCTGTCTAAAAAAAAAACAAGATGCTGCTGCCCCACAAGACAGGTAGAGCCATCTAGAATGTGAACGTGCCCCACATGGTAGGAAGAGGCTGAGGTCAGGTCAAAGAAGTAGCAACAGAGAACACCGTGAGGAGTTAAAGGTAGCTGAGACTCAGATTAGCACCGATTACCAGCTCTGTTGCTCCCTTATTTACCTCCCCCTTCTGCTTCCTTTCTCCAGAATTTATTTTTATTAGTTGTAATTATGTGATGTGTGTTTATGTGTACATGTTGGGTTCCTGGGAGCTGAAGTCACAGGCAGTTGTGAACCACCTGATGTAGGTGTTGGGAACAGAACCTGGATCCTCTGGAACTGCTGTGTTTGTTCTTAGCTGCTCCGCCACCTCTCCAGGCCCTGCTTTTCTCTCTTCAGTGACAGTCTGACCCTGACTGACTTGGAACTGCGATCTCCAACAGGCTGGAATTTCAGTTATTCTCTTAACTCTCTGTCTCCCACATGCTGTAGGCTTGTGTCACCTCACCCAGTGTGCGGGTTAGTTTTTGTCACCTTAATACAAACTAGGGTCACTTGGGAGGAGGGACCTTCACCCATCAGACAGGCCTGCTGGCATGTCTGCGGAGCATTTTCTCAATATGGTAGAGCCTAGAGGGTAGCACCACCCCTGGGCAGGGGTCCTGGGTTACACAAGAAAGCAGCAGGCAAACTAGACATGGAGGGCAGGACAGTAAGCAATTTTCCTCGGTGGCCTCTGCTTCAGTTCCTGCCTCGAGCTTCTGCCCTGGTTTCCCTCAGCAATGCACTGTGACCTGTGGGTTGTAAGATGAAATAAACTCTTTCCTCCCAAAGTTGCTGTCAGTCAGTTTTACCACAGCAACAGAAAAGTAACTGGTACACCAGCTTTAACCATTTTCTTAGTTTGCTTTTTATTGCTATAATCTGAAGCTGAGTGACATGGGAAAGAGAGCTGGTGTGGGAAATGAACACTTGTAGTCCCAGCTACTAGGAATGCTGAGGCAGGAGAAGCACGTGAGCCCACGGGTTCAAGACCAGTCTAAGCAACATGATAAAGCAATTTATTAAAAAGTAAGAAAGGTGAAAATCGCTGGGCGGTGGTGGTGCACGCCTGTAATCCCAGCACTCGGGAGGCAGAGGCAGGTGGATCTCTGTGAGTTCAAGGCCAGCCTGGTCTACAGAGCTAGTCCAGGACAGGCTCCAAAGCTACAGAGAAACCCTGTCTCGAAAAACCAAAAGAAAAAAGAAAAAGAAGAAAAGAAAAGAAAGGTGAAAATCAGCTCAATTTGAGGCTGAAAAGTCCCAAGAGCATCCCAGGTTTGTTGAGGACCTCACTGTGAGAGCAGCACCCACCAAAAGGGCATCGCACAGTAAGACAAGAAAGCAGCAGAACAAAGAGAGGCCAGTTTTGCTGTTTTGTTTTGCTTCTTAACTCTATGTAAGTAGGTGCCTGCACATGCGTGTGTACACATGGTGCAGTTACCCACAAACTCTTTCAGGATCTAACTGGCATTCCATGGGAAGCATTTCATTCCAAGGAAAGCACTTCTAATGTTCCAGTCTCTACTACTAGGCTCCATTTTTTTTCTTCTTGGTTTCTTTTCTTTTTCTTCTTTTTCCTTTGAGACAAGATCTCACTATGTATCCCTGGCTGCCCTGAAAGCTGACATATTAGAGATTAGAATGAACTCACAGATCCACCTGCCTTTCTGCCCCTGAGTATCTTTTTTTTCCCCCTTTCTTCCTCCACTCCCCAGCCCCAATCTTTGTAGACAAGTCCAGTCTGGCCTCAAACTACCTATGTAACCACAGATGACCTTCTGGTCCTCCTGCCTCCACTTCCAAAGTGCTGGGATTACAGGTACACACCACCACACCAGCTTATTCCATGCTAAGGATCAAAGCCAGGGCTCTGTGTGTACCACAGAAGCACTCTACCAACCAAGGTACAGTCAGAAGACTCAAAAGGCTGGGATGAGGATGTAGCCCAGTTAGTAGAGTGCTTGCCTGGAGAGCATGAGGCCAGCCATATGGTCCTGGGTTCAATCCCTAGCACTACCAGAAAGCCTCAGAAGCTCACAAAACTTCAAGAGATTCAGAAATTACAAGGCCCAAGGTCCCTCCCCAAGCTTATATAAGCAACTGCTAGGTAGAAGAGACTCTGGCTCCCTGCACGTTGTGAAGAGAGGACCCAAACTAGGATAGGCTAGCCTTTTAGGCATCCATGCTCCTGTAACAACAACAACAACAACAACAACACACACACACACACACACACACACACACACACACACACTCACACACACACTCACACACACACACACTCACACACACACACACACACACACACACACACTCACACACACACACACACACCCTCAACCTGTGCACTAAGCTGGATGTGGGTCTTAGACTTGAGTAGAATCATTTCTTTAGTATGTTGCTGACAAGGTGAAAAGACATTAGTTCTTAGTTCTTGTCTTTCCCCAAAGCAGTAACAAAACAATGATCTTTACCAAGATCAAACATTCAAGTCAATAGAAGAACAATTCCTAATTTCAAAGTACGTATGATGATTAATCTTCACAGTACCCAGGGGTGTGCCTGTGAAGGCAGTTTCAGAGAGGATTAATGGGAAAGACCCACCCTAAACTCCAATGACGCCATCCATTGATAGAGGTCTGGATAAGGAGAACACGGAAAAGGCAAGTTAGATATTCAATCCCTCTCTGCTTTTCCTGTCATGCTAGAAGCGCTCTACGACAAGAGACTACATCCCAAAGTAAATCTGTCAGTGATGAGAAGCTGACTAGTAAAATAATGGTCCTTGTTTCTTAGGAACTTTAGGGGTTTTTGTTTGTTTCTGAGACATGAACATATTCTATAGCCTAGGCCTGCCTCAGCCTCTTGAGTGCTAGGATTACAGAAAACAAAATCTGGGGATTAGGGTGGGGAATATGCATTTACATGTGTGCAGGGGAGGGAGTATGTGCCTGTGGAGACCAGAGGTCAACCTCCAAAATCTCTCCCTAGGAGACATCCACCTTGTTTTTTGAGCCAAAGTCTCTTATTGGGACTTTGGGTTCACCAATTAGGTTGAATAACCAACAAGTCCTAAGTATCTGCCTGTCTTCAACTTTCTAGGGCTTTCACACTTCTATGATTAAAGTGTGTGCCACCACACCCAGAGTACAAACTACCATGCCCAGCTTTTCTCTGAGTACTGGGCATTTAAGCTCAAGTCCTCATGACTGCACAGCAGGTATTTGCCAAGTGAGCAATCTTTTGGCTGGAGAGAGCACTTGTTGATCTTGTGAGTACCTGGGTTCAGTTCCCAGCACCCACACAGTGGCTCACAACCTTCTGTGACTCTACTTGCAGAGGGTCTTTGCAAAGCCGACTTCTTTTAGTAAAAGAACTAACAGTTTACACTGAGTAATCCATAAAGAAAAATCTGTCAACTCATATTAACATTTAAATGTACATGTCATTCATAAATTTATTGGTGTTTCAGTCTTGGAATATGTGTAATAAGGCATGATCAAGCTGCTTTTAAAACTGTCTGGTTTGGGCTAGGAGTGTAACTCAATTTGCAGAGTACTTACAAAGCAAGTATGAAGCCCTCAACTCTAACCCCATCTCCCCATAAAACCAGACGTGGTAGCACACACCTGTAATCCCAGGTGAAGGCAGGAGGATGGAAAACTCAAGGTCATTCTCTGCTATACAGAGAGCTCCAGACCAGTCTGGGATATATGAGATCCTGTATAAAAAACAAACAGGGGCTGGAGAGATGGCTCATTGGTTTAAAAGCACTGGCTGCTTTTCCAGAGGATCTAGGTTCAAGTCCTGGTACCTACATGTCAGCTCTCAACTTTCTGTAACTCCCGTTCAGGGACTCTGACATGCAGGCAAAACACATACATAAAATAAAATAATCATTCTTAATACCCCCCCAAAGAAAGGACTAGATAAATGACTCAACAATCAGGAGCATTTGCTGCTCTTCCAGAGGACACATATTCAGTTCCTATCACCCACATGGTGGATGACAGTTGTCTAACTCCAGTTCCAGGGAATCTGACTTGTCTACTAGACTCCTGAGGGCACCAGGCATGCACATGGCGCACATACCATACATGGGCACTCACACATACACATAAAATAATAATTTTCACAGCGCATGCGCGCACTCATACACACACACACACACACACACACACACACACACACACACACACACGCTGGAGAGATGGCTCAGAAGTTCAGAGCATTTGCTGCTCTTGCAGAGCCCTGGTTTGGTTCTCAGCACCCATGTCAAGTGGCTCACCACCACCTGTAACTTAAGCTTCGGAGGACCTGTCATGGTCACTTTCCCAGTGCTGTAACCATCAGACACCATCACCACGGAGCTTATATTTAAGGAGTTTGTTGCATTAGAATCTATAACCATCCTGGCACACAGCAGACCAGTGGGCAGGCAGGCATGTGGCACTAAAAGAGTGGCTGAGAGCTTACATCTTGATCTACAAGCATGAGGGTGGCGTGAGTCTTTAAACCTCAAAGCCTACCCCCAGTGACCCGCCTACTCCAACAAGGCCACACCTTCTAATCCTTCCCAAACAGTTCCACTAGCTGGGAACCAAGTAGTCAAGTATGTGAGCCTCTGAAAGCCATTCTCATTTAACCACAACAGGATCTGATAGCCTCTTCTGGCCTCTGCAGGCACCTACATACATGTAGCATACAGACATAGACACATACACAGAAATAAAACAGTGAAAATGGATCCTAAAACCAAACAACAACACAAATAAAAATAAAAACCAAACATCTCTCAGGTTTTGTGATGCCAAAATACCTTATATGTTCTCCTTTCTTTTTTCTTTGAGTCAAGGGTTCATATAGAGCAGGTAGGCCTCAAATGTCAAATTGCAAACTACACTGATGTGCTATTGTATTTACTGAAATGGCATGCAGGCTGGGATGCCTGTACAAGCCTTAAGTCAAGCCCTAGTGCCAACATTAAACGAAGAAATTGTTTAAAATAGCATGCCTGAGGTGGGCAGTGGTGGAGCATGCCTTTAACCCAGCACTCAGGAGGCAGAGCCAGGTAGATCTCTGTGAGTTTGAGGCCAGCCTGGTCCAAAGAGTGAGTTCCAGGACAGGCTCCAAAGCTACACAGAGAAACCCTGTCTCGAAAAGCCAAAAATAAAATATAATAATAATAATTAAGCTGCAACTACTGTCCGTTTGTGGGGCTTTTCCATCACACAAAACAGAAACTCTGTAACATAATATCATGAATGTAATAAATCATATCATAAATCTTTATTTATAAATCATTATTGAATGAATACTGCAAATGTAATCAATGAATACCACAAATGTAATTAATATCATGAGTGTAATTAATGAATATCTTGAGTGTAATTAATATCTTGAATGTAATTCATGCCACTTAATTGTGAACTTAAAAAATGGTTACAATTGCAAATATTATGTTCATTTGAAAACATAAGATGGAATGTAATCACCACACATTACATGTGTGTGTGAATTGAAGATAGCAATGTTCTAAAATAGAAAGTGGTGATAGTTGGCACAGCCACATCTGAATGGAATGGCAGAAGTCATAAAGCCAGCACAGCTGCTTGACAAAGATCCAGCAGAGCTGAGTCACATGATGGCTGCCATGTCACCTTTGGTTTTCATCTCTACCTGTTACACACTTGGGGCACTTTTAATATTTGTACAATTTAGGGATGATGGAACAATGGAAAATTCCTTATGAATCATTTATGCCTACTCCCAGGAATGCTACTTCTAAGCTTACCCAGGAAAGTCCTGAACATACTATCCCCCCCCATTCCACTTTGAGGGAGATATCCTTATCTACTTGAAGGTCTTCCTTATGCCTTGGAGGTCTCTTCATGAGGCTATGACACATTCTTGAAACATCTGTTCCTGTACTTACACTGGAACAAGATATTCAAAACAAAGTAAATTTAGAAGGTCAACAACATTGAGTGGGCTAGAGGAATTGTCCACAGTTGAGATTACAAGGGTCTTCCCACTGTACACTTGGACAGTTATGTAGCATACAACTGCCCTACACAAACACATATTGATGAGCAAAGCATAGAAAGATGATAACAGTATGAGGTGTTAGGACCTCCCTTTCTTAGAAGTTAGCTCATGTACAGCCACTACAATGTCATATGACCAAGGAACAACAGAATGCCAGGATTAGACATATAGACAAATTCTATAAGGATATAAATGTGAACATTGATTGTATTGTGGCAGAATTTGAATAATAACTACATCAGCTTTAGCCTGAGGATTTTTCCTGGGCACTCTGACCACTAAGAGTTAATAATACATTGCTTGAGACACAGCAAAATGCCCAGGGTGGTTGAAGATTTTGTTTTGGTCTAGTGTCCTTGAAGCAACCAAAACAACCAGCCTGAGTACAAGCTGTCATATGCCTCTAGATTCTCAAAAATTGGGTTATGGGGTTAATGAGTAAGAATGATAACTGTTTATTAATGATGTAAAAACTTGAGGGAAAATGACTGGAAATGATAACTCTGTTCTGTCATAGTTTATTAATGATGACTAAAAGATGAGCAAAAGGAAGTGAAACACATGTCCAAAAACAAAAATGATATGATCTATGTTTTGGAACATCATGAATGTATCCTTGCTAACTAAATTCTGTATAAATAAAGAAACACTCTGGCTGCTAGTCAGTCAGGCTGCAAGATTCTCTTGACCACCATGGCCTGGCTCACTTCCTTCTCCACCAACTCCTTATACCCTCTGCAGGACCCATCCACCACTGGGGATGATGGCTCCTGGCAGATGGTATCATGGGTCTATGAGGATGCTGGACTAAAGTCTATGAAATTGTGCCAACAGGCAAATTGTATACTATGTGAATTATTTCTCAATAAAGATTTTATAAAACATAAAAAATAAATAAATAATTAAGCTGAATGTATGTGGTGGTTTACAACTATAATCCCAGTACCTGGAAAGTGGAGGCAGAAGGATCAGGAGTTCAAGGCCAGCCTAGGCTATATCAAGACCCTGTCTCAAAAGTTAACCAGAATAAATAAAGAAATCTTTCTCAACCAAGATGAGAAACAATCCAAACTAATGCCAAAAAATAAAAAAAATACAAATCTCCCAGAACCACAAGTTGCCAACAAAACATGAAAACAAGCTCAACTTTAGGAAGTACCAACTTAAAAATCACATAACAGAGACCATTTAAACCCCCCAGATTAGAAAAAAAGTTAAAGTTTCACAATATCAAGTGCTGAAGAGGAAAATGAAGCAACCACAACACACACTGGCAGCCTCTTGACTCAGTCATCACAAGATTTTACCATGAGCCAGTGTAGTGACTCAAATCCTGGAAGTGTTTAGTAAGCATCAAAAAACTGATAATGCGCAAAGCCTGGTGCCACAGCCTTCAATCCCGGAAGGTGAGGCAGGAAAAGAGCTGAAGGTGTGAGGACAGCCTGGTCTACAGAGGAAGTCCAGGCCAACCTGGGTTACACAGAAACTGAGAATAACCAATACAATTACAAGAATATGTGCAAATTACTTCCAAATACAAATTCTGGTCCTTAGGTATATTTTAACAAAGCAATACAAACAAGAAAAATTTCAGTCTTTATCCAATGTATCCTATTTTGTTTTGAGGTATGTTTGTATGTGTAATAATAAATATTCAAGTACTGATTTCCTCCTCCTCAAGTATAGCATACTGATGACATAAATGACTAAAATTCTGGGCTGGAGAGATGGCTCAGAGGTTAAGAGCACTGACTGCTCTTCCAGAGGTCCTGAGTTCAATTCCCAGCAACCACATGGTGGCTCACAACCACCTGTAATGAGATCTGGTACCCTCTTCTGGTCTGCAGTCATACATGCTGTATACATAATAAATAAATAAAACTTTAAAAAAATGACTAAAATTCTAAACAACTATTTTCACTCATTACTCTATTTCAATGTGAACAAATAGTTTTACATGGCATGACTTTAAACTAGTACTTAAACTTTATAGGACGTGAAACATCCCTGTGAATACCTAAGAGGGGCAAAATGGACTCACATTCAGAATTAGCAGTCACACTGAACCAATGTGAATTCAGATTCAGATTCACCATTTAAAACTGTAATCTGGCCAGGTGGTGGTGGCCAATGCCTCTAATCCCAGCCTGGTCTACAGAGCAAATTCCAGGACAGGGCTACAAAGAGAAACCTTGCCTCAAAAAAAAAAAAAAAAAAAAGAAAAGAAAAGAAAACAAAGCATTTGACAGAGAAATAGAAAAACACATTTCCTAAGACTACCAGGGCCCTGAACTAGTGGCAGCTGAAACACTGGCTGCTTTTACAGGAACCCAGGCCCAGTTCCCAGCACTCATATGGAGGCTAGCAACTGTCTGCTCCAGAAGACCTGATGCCCTCTTCGGCCTTTTATAGGCACCAAGCACACCATGGTGCACAGGCAAAACACCCATAAATATAAAATCAAAATAAATCTTTAAAAAGAAAAACTGTCAGATTCCAGCTCTAAGAGATCCAACACCTCCGGCTTCTACAGGTACTGCATTCATGTGTACATATCCACACTCTCTCACACCCACATATATTTAATTAAAAAATTAAAATTAAAATTAGGGGGAAAAAAGACCATCATCTGTGCTACCAATAGCACTTGCTGGTGAAGGCACTGGCTGCCAAGCCAAGCACAATTCCCCAAGACCACATCGTTAAAGGAAGGTGCAAACCCCTGCAAGCTGTCCTGACCTCCACAGACATGCCCAGTTCATACTAAATGAGTAAACAAATAAACGGAAAAGAGAGTTAAAGCTGGGCAGCGGTGGCGCACACCTTTATTCACAGTATTTGGGAGGAGAGGCAAGCAGATCTCTGAGTTCCAGGACAACCAGAGCTACACAGAGAAACTCTGTCTCAAAAAACCAAATTTAATAATATATATTTTTTTAATTAAAGAGCTGGAGGAGGTGGTGGCATATGCCTTTAATCCTAGCACTCGGGAGGCAAAGGCAGACGGATCTCTATGTGTTCAAGTCTAGCCTGGTCTTTAGTCTCTAGAGTAAGTTTCAGGACAGCCAGAGCTACACAGAGAAACCCTGTCTCAAAAACCCAGGGAGAATAAAAAAATTAAAGAAATGCTATCTAAAAAAAGTCACCTTATTAATGATAAGTGGGTTTTTTTTCCTGTTTACTGAAGAAAAAAAGTTTGCACTTAAAGGGAACTACACTTAAGACAGCGTCTCTCATGTAACCGGGAGCTCAAAGATTTGGCTGCATTATTTGACCCAGTGAGCCCCAGATATCATCCTGTCTCCACCTCCCCAGACCTAAAACTATAAAGGCAGACCACTGCAATACCCAGCTTTTTTGTTTGGTCATTTTGTTTTATTCTGTTTTGTTTTTCAAGACAGTTTCTCTGTATGACAGCCCAGGCTGTCCTGGAACTTGCTCTGTAGACCAGGCTGGCCTCGAACTCAGATCCTGAGTACTGAGATTAAAAGGTGTGCACCACCACCAGCCCAGCCTTTTAATATATGGATCCAAACTCGAAAGGCAAGCAGTTCACATTCTGGGCCTCCTCCCCAGGATCCACTTAATCTTAATCACAATTTTTAATACTTCCTAGTGGTACATGCCTTTGATCCCAGCACTTAGGAGGCAGAGGTAGGCAGATCTGTGAGTTTGAGGCCAGCCTGGTCTACAGAGCAAGTTCCAGGACAGCCAGGGCTACACAGAGAAACCCTGTCTCATAAATAAATAAATAAATCTTAATAATTCAACAATATAACAGAAAAAATATATCAGTATCTATACTCAGAAATAATGATATATTTATAATGCTGAAAATATTCAAAAGAACTTATATCATTAATTAAATTTCAGATATCCTAAGCTTTTGGGGGCAGTAGCAGAGGTACTATGTAGTCCAAGTGGGTCTTACAATTCTCCTGCTTCAGCCTCAGAAGTGCTGAGATATCAGGCACATGGGACCACTTCTGACAGATTTTAAATACCATAGTCAAAAGGATAAAAAAGGAACCCAAGCCTGACAACCTGAGTTTGATCCCTGGAACCCACATTTAGGAAGGAAAGAACCAACTCCACAAGATGGTTCTGACCTACACACACAAGACATTTAATTTTAAAAATTAAAAATAGGCTAAAGCCACACAAAGTGACACTTGCCAAAGAAATGTGCACTGATTACCACTGATGACGCCTATCTAATGTATCTTATTAAGATACTGTTTTTCTCAAAATCAAAACGAAAAGTAAAACCAGCCAAGTGTGGTGGTAAATGCCTTTAATCCTCTAACTCTCTTCGGCAGAGGCAAGAAGATCGGAGTCTGAGGTCAGTCGGGTTTACCTGGCTCCAGGTCAGCCGGGGTTACATACTGAGACAGTCTCAAACAAAAAAGAAATGGGAAAGGGGGTGCTGGAGAGAAAGAACTAGCTCTTCCAAGGACCCAAGTTCAAGTTCCAGCACCCACACAGCAGCTTATAACTGTGAAACTCCAGTTCCGAGACACCCTCTTCTATGCACAGACATACATACAGGCACCCATACACATATAAAAAATAGCTAAAATAAAAATAAAAGGAAAGGAAAACAAAAACAGTCTATAAAATGTCATGAGCTCCAACCAGACAGTAGTGCTGCACACCTTTAATTCCCACACTCAAGGCAGGTTGAGCCCTGTGACCGTGACTTCCAGGCCAGTGAGGACTGTTTCACAGAGAAACCCTGTCTCAGGGAAAAAAAGGAAGAAAAAAAAAAAAAAAAAAACCCACGATGAAGTAAAGAGTTTTAAATACTAAAAAGAAAAGTTTAAAAAGTAAAAACTCATCTGAGTGGTGGTGGCACGTAATCCTAACCCTTAGGAGGCAGTGGATCTCTATGAGCCTAGTCCACAAAGTTAGTTCCAGGACAGCCAGGGCTAATACATAGAGAAACCCTGTCTAGAAAAACCAAAAAAGGGGGGTTGGGGATTTAGCTCAGTGGTAGAGCGCTTGCCTAGCAAGCACAAGGCCCTGGGTTTGGTCCTCAGCTCTAGGGAAAAAAAAAAAAAAAAAAAGAATAAGTGCTCTTAATTGCTCAGCCATCTATTGAACCCCTAAGAGCTATTTATCAATGAAAACGAAATGCCTTGTTTCACCGTCAAATCTGAAAAATTCAACAGAGAAGCATCCACCATATTTATTCAAACTCCCAAATACTAACAATTAGAACTGAGGAAACAGATAAAGCACTAACAGTGAAAATTAGAAATACAATACACGACTAATTTTGGTTTACAACACTCTATGATGTCTATAAAGTATCAAAATCTTACTCTAGTTCAACACAAAAAAATTTTAAGCAATCATATTTCTAAGTTTCAAGTCACAAAACAATTACATGAAGCAACAACACAAAGGTCAGGGATCTCTGGTAAAGAGCAAATGCTTGGCTTCAAATGAAAGACTTGGGGTTGAGACCCAGGTGGGTAGCCCAGGTAATTTCCACCCAGAAAACAAAAAAAAAAAAAAAAGGAAAATCTGGAGAAGATATAGCTAGAGAGGAGCAGACAATGCCAGAGACATCCCCCAAAAGCATTCACCCGGTTCTAATCTCTTTTTCTCCCTCATCTCACCGCCCAAATAACTAAATCCTCACATTTCAAGCTCGCTCTCAACTCCCCAGCACTCTGCCTTCTTTACTAAACCCGGGTTCCTCTCCTCGACCTGCTCTGGCTCCCCCTGAGCTTCCACTTAAGCGCCAGAGAGGTCTACTGAGTCGGTCTCCTGGGAGAGACTTAGTCCCCTAATCCGAACTCATTTGCCCGCATCCCGTCTGCCATCTGCCCTCCGCCCCTTCAACTCTGGTCCCGTCACTCTGACCCTTCGCCCAGAATCCGCCCCAAGACGTCGGTCGCCGACCGGCTCTTTCTCCTTCCATCCCGCGGGACCCCCGGGCACCGGGTCCCCAGCTTCCCTCCTCCACTGTCGCCCGGTCCCGGCCCCTTCCCCCAACTCCGCCCCTCTCCCCCCTCCTCCAGAGACAGGCCCCCTCACCTGAATGCCGCTGCCGTCCAGAAAGCTGAAAGGTGCTGGCTCCGCCCGGCCTCCCGGGCTCAGTCCCTGCCTGGCTCGCGCTGCCCCTAGGGAGAGCGAACACCTCCTCTTCCAACTCTATCCGCCCCGGGCCAGACCGTCACCGAAGCCACCGCCAGTACCACGGCCGCCATGTTGAAGGCCTACTTCCCTCCTCCTTCCCGCCGCCGCTCCGCCCCTTTAGGCGTCTGACATCATGGCGCTGCGCCCCACCCGCCCGGACCAATGGGAGGAGCCGACAGTGACGTAACTAAATCCCTCTCGGAGAGCTGAAGGATTCCTGACACCTGGAGCTTTAATTCTGCAAGGACAACCCTGCTGACCCAAAGGGAACGGAGGAAGGAGGGGTCACCGAGAGGGCAAGACTCAGAGTTAGAGACGCGGCCAAAGCGAGAACCCTAGAGACTTGAACCGCGAGGGCACACCCAAAAAAGGCTTAGCCGTGAATCCTTTTTGGAAATGAGAAAACCTCTAAGACTCCGGGACCAGTGTCACCTTTGGCAGGTCTCACTTTCTGCATTTTTTTTGGGGGGGGGTGTTGTTTTAGACAGGGCCCGATGTATCCGGGACCCACGTTTATAAATAAATTGTCTAAACAG
Source organism: Onychomys torridus (assembly GCF_903995425.1). NCBI lineage: Eukaryota > Metazoa > Chordata > Mammalia > Rodentia > Cricetidae > Onychomys > Onychomys torridus. Next base: position 62,941,256 of record NC_050444.1, on the reverse strand, counting down.
TAATTCTAAATGTCTCTTCAGTTTTAACATCCAGTACATTCAAACCATAAATACTATCCCAAACCTTCACTGCTTTCTGTGTATTAGATATCTGCTGGAAATAGGCATGTGAGGAATTCATACTTGTATTGAGTGCTTTTTTTTTTTTTCTAAAATTTCATGATCAATGGAGAACTGAGATCATAAAGAATTAACTCTAGTCAAACTCAGGGTGATCATGGTGTGACTGGCGCTTAGTGGTCAAACCAGAGCCTGGAGCATCCTTAGCTGTCATCAAGTGCTTTGATCAAGAATTACACCTCCAGGTACATAAAGCATATGTACACTATCATGTCTGCTTTTCCAGCCTCATTTTATCTCCAGAACTTAAATAAAAGACAAGATGATATTTGAACTTTGGAGGCTGAGGAAGCTCTAACTCAGGGTGCAATGTTCCAGAGAGGAAGGTCAAAGTGGAACACAACCTGTCAATTATTTGTGTATTTAGCAGGTAAATTTCCACTTTATATATTAAGTTTTCCATTTCACATATTTAGGCAAGACCTCTCATTGAATCTAGTACTCACTGATTCTGGCTAGTCTAGTGAGCCAGCCTGCCCAAGAGATGCACTTGTCTCTGCTTTCTAAGTGAGTGCTGAGAATTACAGGTAGATGTCATAGCTTCCTGACTTTCGTGGTTTTTATGTGGGATCTGGTGATCCTCAGGTTTGTGCATCATGTTCAACAAGGTCCTGGCTCTGTACTAAGAAAAAAAGAGACATTGTCTAATCATGATATTTCATACCGCTAAAATGCCCGATACACAAAGCATAAATCGAAGGAAGTGTGCTCTGTTGGCATGATTGTTATCTTAGCCTGCAGGAAGCTAAGACAGGAGGTTTGCCAGTAGCTTAAAGCCAACCTGAGCCACATAGTGGTTTTGATGCCTAAGTTATCATGTGAGACCTCCCCCTTTTTTTGGAGTTGAGGATTGAACCCAGGGCCTTGCGCTTGCTAGGCAAGTGCTCTACCACTAAGCTAAATCCCCAACCCCGTAAGACCCCTTTAATCCCAGCCCTCAGGAGGCAGAGCAGGCAGATCTCTGTGAGTTTGAGGCCAGCCTGGTCTACAAAGTAAGTTCCAGGACAACCAGGGCTGTTTCACAGAGAAACCCTGTCTCGAACCTGCCCCCCCCACCACCACCACCCCAAAAAAAAGTTATCATCTGAGACCCAATCTCAAAAAAAGAGAAAGAGCCAGGTGGTGGCACACGCCTTTGACTCCAGTATTCCAGAAGCAGAGGCAGGCAGGTCTCTATGAGTTTGAGGCCAGCCTGATCTACAGAATGAGTTCCAAGACAACTAGGGCTGCTACACAGAGAAACTCTATCTGGAAAAAAATACATATCAGTGAAAGGTAATATGTGAAAACATAATAACAATAAGAAGAAATAATCTCAGTGATTTCTAGAAGGCCAGCCACTAGACTACAGTGGAACCACTAGACTTCAGACCTCTTACTCATCCTCAAGCACGTTGATGCAAAGCACAATGCACACACCTGAACATGGATGCCTTCTTTGGAGATGAGGAGCCTGACATCCATTGGGGGTGGGGGGCAGGTGGAAGTCTTGGGCAACAGGAATCCCTGAAAGCCCCCTCTCCGAGCCCAGAACATCAGGAGACCTCAACGATTTCATTTGTTTCTGATGTCCACTATCTATGACAAGGAACAGACACAGAAAAAACTCAGAAAGGTAGAAAGGTTCCTTTGGAAAGGAAAATTGACAGATGGTGTTTACAGCTTTGCTACTATCAGAGTTGAATGCCAGATGTTTCCTTCTGCTTTCCAAAATGATGTTATTAGATCTAAAAGGCTTCTTTGCCCAAAGATAGTAAAATGCACAACTTGCCCAAAGATAGTGCAAATACATAGGCAAGTGTATCCTATGCTAGGACAGCAAAGTTCCCTTTACTGTGGTATGAGCTCAAAGTTTGGAATTGGCATTATAGTCTTATCATTCCTCCCTCTCCCTCTGTCTTAGTTGGGGTTTTATTGCTGTGAAGAGACACCGTGACCACGGCAACTTTTATACAGGAAATCATTTAACTGGGGCTGGCTTACACTTCAGAGGTTTAGACCATTATCATCATTGTAGGAAGCATGGTGGTGTGCGGGCAGACAAGGTGCTGGAGAAGGAGCTGAGAGCTCTACATCTGGATCCACAGGCAGCAGGAAGAGATAGAAACAACTGGACCTGGTTTTTTTCGAAACAGGGTTTCTCTGTGTAGCTTTGCGCCTTTCCTGGAACTCGCTTTGGAAACAAGGATGGTCTCGAATTCACAAAGATCTGCCTGCCTCTGCCTCCCAAGTGCTGGGATTAAAGGCGTGCACCACCACCGCCCAGCTAGAAGCTTCTTCTTAAAGAAAAAGTCCACCCCATTCTCTCTCTCTCTCTCTCTCTCTCTCTCTCTCTCTTCTTTCCTATTGTCTCTTCATCTCTCTATTACAATAAACCATTTCCATGTGGATATAGTGTCTGGGTTGTGAATGTCCACCGTCCACTGCCATGCCCACATGGAGTGAGTCGCCCACCAGCCCACTGCAGCATCTGCTCAACATGCCACTATGGTTCCCTGCACTAGTGGGATACCCTGGACTGGCCAGCTGGGGGTTTCCCATGCGTGCACAATATAACAGTGGGACTTCAAAGAGGTAGAAGCAGTGCCCTTGCAATTACCATAATGAGCTCTAAAGGCTGGAACCCAATGTCCCTACAGGTCTCAAAAAGAAACTATTCAACCTACACTCTCAAAAGAAGAGATAAATGAGATGCTGAGTCATGATTTGTTGCCCAGTTTCTGACCTGGAACTCAAATGACTAAAAGAGAGGCCAAGACTCCAGAAAGAGAGATCCTGTAACACCATGACAAATGTCTATAGCAGTGAAAACCTCAGGCATTCCTCAAACAGGTCGGCTACCTGTTTTTTGTTTGAGTAGCCAAACAAAAGAGAAAGGGCATTCCACCTAGGCAATTCAAGGACTCTTAGGTATAGAGTCAGAGTTGATGTTGGTGAGAGAGAGAAGAGAGAGAGAGAGAGAGAGAGAGAGAGAGAGAGAGGAGAGAGAGGGGGGGAGAGAGAGAGAGAGAGGAGAGAGAGAGAAAGAGAGAGAGAGAGCAAATGTGAAAGCTAAATGAAAATAAAAATAAAGATAAAAAAGAAAAGACAAGCCGGGTGGTGGTGGCGCACGCCTTTAATGCACTCGGGAGGCAGAGCCAGGCAGATCTCTGTGAGTTCAAGGCCAGCCTGGAACTATAGAGCGAGATCCAGGACAGGCACCAAAACTACACAGAGAAACCCTGTCTCAACTGCCCCCCACAAAAAAAAAGAAAAAGAAAGGACATGACTGCTCCCAGTATGGTAGAGGAGAAAGTTTATTGTAGATAAAAGGGAGAGCATAGACAGAGTCAGAGACATCTGGGAAAGTCCCTGAGCCATGTAAGGAGAGAAGGGAGGGGAAGGGAGAGGGGAAAGAGGGGAACCAGGTGCAGTAGCCAAGAGGGCAAAGGTACAAAAGGGGCAGGCAACCAAAATGGTTGGATTATATAGGGAAGGGCAGCCCAGCCCGGGGCTGGAGAGTTAGGGTAGGGGTGGGATATGCAAGTCAAAGGACCCTGTCACAGGTAGGGGCTGAGGGATGCTGGAAGAACCTGATGGCCAGTTTCACTTTGATATGTTAAATAGGCACTGAAGTCATTTGTTCCAAGGTTTGATTGAGACTCACTGAGAACAACTTGGAGGAGTCTGGTCCCTCCTTCCACCTGGGAACCAAATGCAGGTGGTCAAGCTTGGCACTAAGTGCCTTTAGCCATCTTGTCAGCCTTTATTTTATGTTTTTTTTTTGTTTATATTTTATGTACGAGTGCTCTGCATCAATACCTGCAGGCCAGAAGAGGGCATCAGATACTATTATAGGTGGTTGTGAGCCAGCATGTGGTGGCTGGGAATTAAACTCAGGACCTCTGGTAGAGCAGTCAGTGCGCTTAACCCCTGAGCCATCTGTGCAGCCCTGTTATTTTGTTTAAGATAGGGTCAGCTGGACATGGTAGCACACACAATTTAATCCCAGCATTGGGGAGGCAGAGGCAGGCAGATCTCTCTGAGTTCAAGACCAGCCTGATCTACATAATGAGTTTCAGACATATAGAGAGACTCTGTCTCAAAAAAATAAAAGGAAAAAAAAGTAAGTTAAAAGAGACAGAACAGCTGGGCAGTGGTGACACATGCCTTTAATCCTAGCACTGAGGAGTCAGAGGCAGGCAGAACTCTGTGAGTTCAAGGAACAGAGCAAGTTCCAGGAAAGGCACAAAGCTACACAGAGAAACACTGTCTCAAAAAAGAAAAAAGAAAACGAACAACCAAAAAGAAACAGAACAAAATTTTCTCAGTTCTGAAAGTCAAGATTCCTAGGTCAAGATGTTGGTAGATGGGGTTTCTTTTCTGGCCCCTCCTTAGTGGTGGGTGTGGTTTCTTCTATGGCCCCCTCCTTACTTTCCACCTTCCCACTGTATCACCTCATAGCCTGTTCCTTGTACACTCACATCCATGATGCCCATCCAACAACCTCAGTGCAATTTAATCATCTCTCTAAAAGCTGTGTCTTCTATAGAATATAATCAACCATAGTCTGATGTATTAGGTCCAGGGCTTCAACATAAAATCTGGGAGCAGACACTGAAGCAAACTTTTTCTTTTGGGTCACCAACCAGCTCCCAAATCATGACATGGAGACTTATTGTTAGTTAAGAATGCTTGGCCTTATCTTAGGCTCATTTCTTGCCAGCTCTTACCATTTAACCTGTTTTTCTTTATGTTTTGCTTGGAGTGTGAACTGACAAATCTTTCCCACCTGCCTATTCCTGAACAACCAGTCAGAGGCTTAATATTAATTGCAAACTGTTTAGCCTATTGCTCAGACTTATTACTAGCTAATTCTTACATCTTAAATTAACCCATTTCTATTAATTTATGTATCACCACGTGGCTGTGGCTTACCTGTACTTTCACATCTTGCTTCTTGGGTGACTCACTGGTATCTCCTCAACTCCACCCTCTACTTCCTATATCTCTGCTTGGATTTCCCACCTGGCTCTATTCTGCCTTGTCATAGGCCAAAGCAGCTTTATTTATTAACCAATGGGGGCAACACATATTCAGAGTACAGAAAGACAACCCACAACATCAGGGCTTTTTACCTTTCTTTCTTTCTTTCTATATATCTTACTTTCCTGCTTGTCTCCTTGGTTGGCTGGCAGCAGCCTAGCTTCTTGCCCTGGGCATGTCCTTCTCTTTCCCCCGGCTCTCTTCTTCCTATCCTCTCTCCTCTTAATTCTCTCTGCCTGCCAGCCCCACCTATCTTTCCTCTGCCTAGCTATTGGCTGTTCAGCTTTTTACTTAGGCAGACAAGGTGAAACAGCAACACACCTTTACAGCCAGTGTTCTTAACCACTGAGCCATCTCTCCTGGCCCTTAGCCTGCTTTCTCATCGTATCTAGGACCCCCAGCTCAGGACTGGCACTGCCCACAGTGAGCTGGGCCCTCCCACATCAGGCATCAATCAAGGAAATTCACCACAGGCTTGACCACAGATCAATCTGGTGGGAGCATTTGAAGTTCTCTCTTCCCAGATGACTCTGGCTTGTGTCAAGTTGTCATAAACCTAGCTAGTACAGTAAAACCTGTAATCCTGTAATCCCAGCACTTGAGAGGTAGAGGCACTAAGATCAGAAATTCAAGATTATGTTAGGCTATATGGCTACACAGCAAGTTTGAAGCCAGCTTGGGCTACATGGGACACTCTCTCAAAAACAAGAAGCAGGGGTTGAAGAGATGGCTTAGCAATTAAGGGTACTTGCTGCTCTTCCAGAGGACCAAGTTCAGATTACCAAACCAATGTCAACCAGTCACACAGTTCACAACTGCCTGTAAATCTAGCTCAGAGTGATCCAGCAGCCTCTTCTAGCCTCCATGGGCACCCATACACACCGCATACACTCACAGACAGACACACACACACACACACACACACACACACACACACACACACACACACACAAAGGCAGGGCTAGGGATATAGCCCAGTTGGTAGAATGTTCACAAAACCCTTGGTTCAATCGTTAGCACTTCATAAACTCAGCACAGTGGCGACATGCCTGTAATCTCAGCACTCTGGAGATGGAGGCAGGGGGATCAGGAATTCAAGGTCATCCATCTTCAACTACAAAGCAAGTTTGAAGCCAACCTAAGCCACAAGATACCCTGATGGGAAAGAAGGAAGGAAAAAAAGATGGTGTGTGCTTATGCACACCTCTTCCGTCCAGTGGGTAAAAGTGCTTGCCAGGCAAACATGAGGACCTGAGTTTGTCTCCCGGATCACATGGTGGAAGGAAAGCTGACTTTGAAAGCTGTCCTCTGAACTTCACATGTAGGTTGTTGCAGGCTTGTGCTCATACATATACAATAATGACCAATTTTTAAAAAGGGCTGGACTCAAGTGCAGCTCAGTTGTATAACACTTGCCTAGCACATCTGAGGATGAGGACATAGGTTCCATCCCCAGAACTGCAAAATAAAATAAGAAATAGCCAGGTGCTGGTGGCACTTAATCCCAGCACTCGGGAGGCAGAGGCAGGGCAGACCTCTGTGAGTTCAAGGCCAGCCTGGTCTATACAATGAGTTCCAGGCCAGGCAGAGCTACAGAGTTAAGACCCTGCCTCAAAAACCAAAAGTAGGGGCTGGAGGGATGGCTCACAGGTTAAGAGCACCAACTGCTCTGCTCTTCCAGAGGTCCTGAGTTCAATTCCCAGCAACCACATGGTGGCTCACAACCATCTGTAATGAGATCTGGCGCCCTCTTCTGTATACATAATAAATAAATCTTTAAAAAAAAAAAACAAAAGTAAAATATTTTAAAATAAATAAACCATGAACTCTTTGGGCTGACACTTGGAATCAATTCCAACCATTTGCTATCAGTACTTTACTCTGAAAAGGATTCAGATTACAGAAATCAAGTGTGTGGCTGGCCTAACTTGGCTTAGAACACACAGCCAGGGCAGTTGGGCATCTTTTGTTTGTTTGTTTTGACAGAGCATCTTGACTGACATTTCCATAATTACAGTATCTGAAAGGGAGCTGGATGTGCTAACACATGCCTGGAATGTACTAGTGAGCGTGAGGCCGGTCTGGGATACATAGATAATGAGTTCAAAACAAGCCTGAGCCACATAGATAGTGATTTCCAAGATACATTTGAGGAGGGCTGCAGCAGAGGCTGAGCGGTTAAAAGCTCTGGCTGCTCTTCCAAAGTAGCCAGGTTTGGTTCTTAGCACCCACATGGCAGCTCACAACTGTCTCCCACCCACTTTTGACCTCCATGGACACCAAGCATGTAAATGGTATACCTACACACATGCAGGCAAAACACTCATACACATACTATAAAGATAATGTAAAAATTTAAAAAATGTAGTGAAACCCTACACAAAAAAACAAATATCACTTTCATAATAACCTAGCATATGTTTGAGATAACACACGGGTTTTGTTATCTGCTCCTCACAACACTCCCTCCCCGCCATAATAGGTATTATTACCCCTGAGAAAAGCTCCTGGCCCCTGGGCAGCATAGACAGCAAGAGGAGGAAGAAAAAGGAAACAAACCAAAAACCTCTGAGGACTGCAGTGGGTCAGCAGTTAAGAGCCACATCGGCTGCTCTTCTGAAGGATCTAGGTTCAATTTCCAGCACCAACAAATGTCTGTAACTTCAGTTCCTGGGGTCCATCACCCATTTCTGCCCTCCTCAGACATTGCACACACACAGTGCATAGGCATCCAGGGAAAACACTCATACCTCCAAAATAATACATTAAAAAAAAAAGTAAACCCTCTGCTTTCAAAACCCACACTAACATCACGTATGTTAGGAAAAACAAATTTGTTTGTATATTGTTGCACTACTAGGGATTGAACTTACAGCTTTTGGCCTACTAGTCCAAATTGTCTTTTTCTGCACATAACATGTCACAGAACATTTCTTTGACCAGATGTATGTGTATCTCTTCCCCACTCATTAACTCTCCAGGAATACTAACAGGTTGTCCTATAAGCAATTCAGTTATCCACATACAGTCAGAATCCAGTCTCAGAGATCAAGGACTCAGTCCTATAACACTGTTCAGCCCTACCACACAACTCTACCCCCAACTCTACTTTAAACCTCAAATATCAACCTCAAATCTGGACACGATGCTGCTAAGGAATGACAACTCAGTGTTGTATATGAATATCACACACACACACACACACACACACACACACACACACACACACACACATTGTTAGAAAGGATATAACAAAGGGCATAGATAAAAAATAAAAAGTTCTGGGGCTGGAGAGATGGCTCAGTGCTTGAGAATATTTGTTGCTAGGCTGGGTGGTAGTGGTGTACACCTTTAATCCCAGCACTCAGGAAGCAGAGGTAGGTGGATCTCCCTTAGTTCGAGGCCAGCTTGAGTTACAGAGTGAGTTCCAGGAAAGGCTCCAAAGCTACACAGAGAAACTTTGTCTTGAGAAGACAAAAAAAAAAAAAAAAAGAAAGAAAGAAAGAAAGAAAGAAAAAGAAAAGAAAGACGAGAAAACCTGTCTGTTATACTAAAAACAAACTGAAACAGAGTTGGTGGTAAATGTCTGGCATCTCAGCACTCAAGAAGCAGAGGTTGATGATCAGAAGCTCAAGGCAAGGTTGGGCTACACACTATTTCAAAACCAAAACCAAAACTTACTGTGTTCAAAAAAAATTTATTCTGAGCCGGGCGGTAGTGGTGCACACCTGTAATCCCAGCACTTGGGAAGCAGAGGCAGTCAGATCTCTGTGAGTTCGAGGCCAGCCTGGTCTCCAAAGCAATTTTCAGGAAAGGCACAAAGCTAAACAGAGAAACCCTGTCTCGAAAAAACAAACAAATAAAATTTAAAGCAATCTTGCTATGTTTTCCAGGTAAGTCTGGAACTCCTGGGTTTAGGGGAACTTCCACCTCAGTCTCTGGACAATAAATGCATCTATCTATCTATCTATCTATCTATCTATCTGTCTATCTATCTATCTACCTACCTACCTACCTATCAATCATCTATCTATCGATCTACCTACCTACCTATCAATCATCTATCTATCTACCTACCTACCTATCAATCATCTATCTATCTATCTACCAACCTACCTACCTATCAATCATCTATGAATCTACCATATATCTACTTATTCATCATCTAATTTCTTTGTCTTTTGTTTATTTTTTTCTGAGACAGGGTTTCTCTGTGTATCTCTGTCTGTCCTGGAACTCATTCTGTAGACCAGGCTGGCCTCAAACTCACAGTGATTCACCTGCCTCTGCCTCCCGAGTGCAATCATCTAATTTTTATAAATATATTTATTTGTACATATGTATACATAGCACAAAAATACTATATAATCAAATACACGAGTCCATGCTTAGATAAATGTTACATGTTATATTTTAATGTTTACATTACATTTTTTACACATTCTCTATTTCTTAGATGTGTGTGGACATGGTCAGAGGACAGCTTGTGGAAATCACTTCTCTCCTGTTACCAGGGCTTGGATTCAGGTCAGAGTTGGCTGCAAGTGCTCTTGTCCACTGAACCATTTCACCAGCCCGAGCAATTTTCTTAATGACTTCATGAAGTAGACAATATTATTATCCATAATTTCAACAACAGAAGCAGGTTTAGAGAGTGAAGTTGTTGCTTGGTATCATTTTCCCTGTAGCCAGACCGACCTTGAATTGGATTCACAGGTAAGAATGGCCTTGCACTTCCGACCTTCCCACTTCCACCTGCCTGGGATTACAGGTGTGTGCCACCACACCTGGCCATCCTTGCTTTTCTAACCCGAGTGAACCCTAACTTTAAAACCCCATCAATGACACCCCACTGTGTTCATCTGGAATATCCCTTTGTTACTGGGGCGAAAGGACAGTCATCTCAGACGAAGGATAGTTTCAATGTCTGTTGCCTATAAATTAAAGTGTTAGGTTCACCTGTCTCTGGAAGTCCCTCTACCTCTGATTTCTCTGTGAAAGGCACAGAGCTGAGTGCTGTGTTAAACAGAAGAGCAAAAGCAGTCTGGGAGCCAAGCTAGCTCAGTGGTAGAGAGCTTGCCCAGCAGCATGCATGAGGATCAAAGTTCAAGACTCACCTACTGAACTTTGCACCCCAGTCAGCTGTGAGCTTTAGACTAAGATGTGTCCCTTATTCCTATGCATAGGGAACTCTATATCTCTGGAGAGGAGGAGGGGGAGGGGGGGGGAGGAGGGAGAGAGGGAGGGGGAGGAGAGATAGAGGGAGGAGAGGGAGAGGGAGGAGGGAGCCATTGAAATGGCTGGCTGGGCCAGGCAGTGGTGGCTCAAGCCTTTAATCCCACCACTCAGGAGGCAGAGCCAGGTGGATCTCTGTGAGTTCGAGGCCAGCCTGGGCTACAGAGTGAGTTCCAGGATTGTTACACAGAGAAACCCTGTCTTGAAAAAAAAAAAAAAACGGAAAAGAAACGTCTGGCTGGAATGAAGAGTAATATAGATGGACGGAAATTGATAAGAAAGACCAGGCATCAGATAGCCCTCTTCCTAGTCTCTTGCCCACCTCTCTAGTCCTGTTTCTTTCTTCCTCATATTCTTGAGAAGGTAGGAAAAAGTAGAGGAAACTGAAAGGAAATATCTGCTCAAGGACAAAAAATAAATAAATAAAATATTTGGTAATTTAAGTCAACATTTTTATCCTTCTGAACAGCCTCTAGCCTATTACCTTCTAGATAATAAAACTGAAAACTCAGTTTTCCTCATGATTTTTCATTCTAGAGAATGCATTTTAATTGGATCAGCACATGATAAGCCTACCAGAGTTCTGTCCTAATTTGTACTTACACATAACAAAAATATTCCCATGCCCACCCTAATGACTCAGCCTTGAACTCAAGTCAGGTCTGAGGAGAGGAGATAAAAGTGCAAGCACCTCCTGGGGGGGGGGGGGACACCTCACTCGTCAACCGTGGTAGCTTTCCACTCTTGGCTATTGGTTGTTAGCCAAGGATGGCTGATGGTAAAAGGTCCTCTGATGATTGCCAGGCCCCAGAGTACCAGGCACGCCACAGCAGGTGGAGAGGATTTCTGTCTAGAGCTTCATCTCCCCATCCCACTCTCTCTGACAGAGTGAAGCCATAGTCAGGTGGGAAGAGCAAAGGATGAAGAAAGGCAGGCCTGGGAGGTAGAGCAACATGTGGTTCCCTGCACAGAGCAGGGCCTTGTGCATCAAAGCAGAGTACAGATGGTCTTCCATGTAATTAGAGAAAGTAAATCCACAGCAATTTGATCTTCATACAGCCGTACTGTGAGGGGAAGGAAGGAGCTTTGAAAGAAAGGGAAAGAGGAGAGAGAAAGAAAGCACATGATTTGAATCGCCAGGGTTGTTTTGCTTGGGCAAGGTATTGCATCTAACATTCTTTCTCAGAAGTACTATAGTACCCTATTGTCATGTCATAATTGTCTGAGTTTCATTTTTGTCTCCTCCTTAAGCTCCCATTCTCTATAAAAGGGCTTCTCTACACACACACACACACACACACACACACACACACACACACACACACAAAATCTTTCTCTTTCTGTGTGTGCAACTTTAGCAAACTTGAGACAGATACTTGCTGTGTAGCTCTGACTGGCCTGGAATTCTGTAATCCTCCTGCCTCAGCTTCCCAAGTGCTGGAATTACAGGTGTTTACAACCATGATAAAATAGACATTTTCTCTTATGGGTTCTTTCTGATTACTTTAACTGAAAATCCCAGCATCTGGAAGGCAAAGACAGGTGGATCTCTGTGAGTTCAAGGCCAGCCTGGTCTACAGAGCAAATTCCACGACAGCCAGGGCTACACAGAGAAACAAAACCAACCAACCAAACAAACAAAAAATAGTCAAGTGTGGTGACTCATGCCTTTAATCCCAGAACTCAGGAGGCAAAGATAGACAGATCTCTGAGTTGGAGGCTACACAGAGAAACCCTGTCTTGAAAAACCGAAAAATAGTTTTGTTTTTTAAACTGGGCATGGTGACACACACCTTTAGTTCCAGCACTCAAGAGACAGAGACAGGCAGATCTCTGAGTTCCAGGCCAGCTTGGTCTGCATAGTGAGTTCCAGGCCAGCAAGGACTGTGTAGAGAGACCCTACCTCAAAAAAAAACAAAAAACAAACAAAAAGTTTTACAAAATTAGGCATGGTTGATAAACCATTACTTTGGAGGCTAAGGCAGAAACTTTGTGAGCTTTAGGCCAACCTGGATTATATAGTGAGTACAAGGCCACCGTGGGCTATATATAGAGACCTTTTTTGTTGTTGTTTTGTTGGTCTGGGGTTTGGTTTTTGAACACAGAGTTTCTCTGTGTAACAACCCTGCCTGTTCTGGAACTCGCTCTGTAGACCAGGCTAGCCTGGAACTCAGAGATCTGCCTGCCTCTGCCTCTTAAGTGCTGGGATTAAAGTGTGTGACACCACTGCCCAGCTGAGGACCCTGTCTTAAAATAAATGGGGAGGTGGGCTGGAGAGATGGCTCAAGATTACTGCTTGATTCTGATTCAATCAAGTTAGTTAGGAGTAATAATGGTGCCCAAGAGATGCCTTAACAGGTAAAGCCATCAAGATTGACAGTCTGAGTTTGATTCCTAGAACGAACATTGTGGAATGAGGGAATTGTCTCTAATTAGTTCTGAGACACTCTTTTTTTTTTTTTTTTGAGCTGAGGATCGAAACCAGAGCCTTGCGCTTGCTAGGCAAACGCTCTACCACTGAGCTAAATCCCCAACCCTAGTTCTGAGACACTCTTATTGATAAATGTTAATGGGGAATTTATTTTGGGGGGGGGATTTTCTTGAGGGTGTGGTCTATTTAGCCCAGGCTAGCCTAGACCTCTTCTTCTTTCCTCCAAAGTGCTAGCAAACAGGTGTGCCCCATAAACTCAGCTGTTCTGAAGTATCCAGTGTCAGACAAATCCCTTGGGCATGGCCACGGACAAAGAGGTATTATGAAGATCCAGAGGGGCATAAGGCTTAACATAATGGCCTGTGCCTAGGACAATGTCTTGCTTTGTGATGTATTGACCCCACCATGACAGACAGTGCACTGTGTCCCTAAACCAGTGTTTAGGAAAAATAATTGGGCTGGACAACGATTTGGTCCTGTCTCTGTCATTTATTCACTGGTCTTTTGTTTCTGACCTCTGCCTGACCTCTGAGGCTCAAGTCTCCCCTTTGAATAGGGATTTTTGAAAGGCTCAAACCAGATACTGCTGTTACGGTTTTTAAAAAAGTGTTAAGGCTTCACAAAAAATTATATTTAAGCTGGGTGGTGGTGGTGCATGCCTGCATTTTTTTTCTCCCCAAGAAAGGGTTTCTGTGTGTAGCCCTGACTGTTCTGGAACTTGTAGACCAGGCTGGCCTTGAACTCACAGAGATCCGCCTACCTCTGTCTCCCAAGTGCTGGGAATAAAGGCATGTGCCACTATCACTCTGCTTGCCATGTTGTTTGTATCTCACATGAAAACCCAAGCACACACCAGAACAAGAAGATGTTGTATGAGGTGACACATGCCTTTAATCCCAGCACTTGGGAGGCAGAGGCAGGTGGATCTCTGTGAGTTTGAGGCCAGCCTGGTCTACAAAGTGAGTTCCAGAACAGCAAGGACTACATTGAAACCCCATTGCTAAATAAATAAATACATTAAGGGTAATAAGAGAGAACTGATGTGATTTACCCACCTTCTCTCCCATCACTCCTTTGCATTTTATAACAGAACTGATAATTAATCCTTTATCCTAGTTTCTTACTCCAGCAAAAAGAAACTAAACAGAGACAGAAGGTGAATTGAGAAAGCACCAAAAGAGCATGAACAGAAACAGATTCAGGGACCATGATTAAGCCAGTTCACTGAGGGCATGCCCAAATTCATAAAACAAATTAGACCCAAGGAGGTGGGGTGGTTTGAAAGAAAATGGTCCTCAGCACTCATAGGAAGAGGCACTATGAGGAGGTGTGGCCTTGTTGGAGAAAATGTGTCACAGGAGGTAGGGGGCTGGGCTTTGAGGTCTCAGGAGCTCAAACCAGGCCTGTGTCTCACTCTGTCCCTGCTGCCTGCAAATGCAAACGTAGAACTCAGCTACCTCTCCAGCACCATGTCTGCCTGCATGCCACCATGCTTCCCACCATGACAATGATGGACTAAACCGCTGAACTGTAAGCCAGCTCCAATTGAATGTTTTCCTTTATAAGAGCTGCCGTGGTCATGGTGTCTCTTCGCAGCAATAGAACACTGACCAAGACAGGAGGTGTCCTTTTTGTTGCCTAAGACTTTATAAAGGCCTCTGGTCAACTGAATCATCTATGATGCTGAGTTCTGCCTGTGTCGGGGCAGAAGAAAATAGCTGCTGCACCCATGTAGAGGTCAGAGAACAGCTTTCAGGAGTAGCTGGGACTGCATTCAAGTCCTTAGTCTTGACTGCAGTATTGGATAGTTTTTATTGTTGTCTGATCAACATGACACAAACTCGAGTCATCTGGGAAGAAGAAACTTCAGTTGAGAAAATACCTTCATCAGACTGGCCTGTAGGCAAGCCTATGGGACGCTTTCTGGATTAATGATTGATGTGAGAGGGCTCGGGGCTGGAGAAATGGCCCAGTGGTTCAGAGCACATACTATTCTTGCAGAGGACCCAACCTCGATTCCCAGCACCCACAACAGGCAGCTCGAAATTGCCTGTATTTCCAGCTCCAGGTGACCTGGTACCCTCTGTGTTGTTGTTGTTTTTTGGCTCTTTTTGGAGGGTCTAACAACCAGCTCCCAAATAAATCACACACGGATGCTTATTCTTAATTATCAATGCCCAGCCTTAGCTTGGCTTATTTCTTGCCAGCTTTTCTTAAATTATGCTATCTACCTTTTGCCTCTGGGCTTTTCCCATTCTCTTATTTTTGCAAATCTTACTCTTACTCCATGGTTTGCTATGTAGCTGGGTGGCTGGCCTCTGGAATCCTCCTCCTTCTCTGGCTGCTGCTGCTGCTGCTGCTGCTGCTGCTGCTTCTGCTTCTTCTTCTTCTTCTTCTTCTTCTTCTTCTTCTTCTTCTTCTTCTTCTTCTTCTTCTTCTTTTCCTCCCAGATTTCTCCTTCTATTTGTCCTCTCTGCCTGCCAGCCCCTCCTATCTTTTCTCCTGCCTTGCTATTGGCTGTTCAGTTCTTTATTAGACCATCAGGTGTTTTAGACAGGCACAGTAACGCAGCTTCACAGAGTTAAACAAATGCAACATTAGCAAAAGTAACACACCTTAAGATAATATTCTATAACACCTCTGACCACACCTCCCCACCACACACAAATAAGTAACAATTATTTATTTATTTGTTTGTTTATTTATTTTTAATTTTTTGAGACAAGGGTTTCTCTGTGTAGCCCTGGCTGGAACTCGTTCTATAGACCAGGTTGACCTCAACTCACTGAGATCTGCCCTTCCTCTGCCTCCCAAGTTCTGGGACTAAAGGCATGCCTGCATGACTCTTCCCTCATTCTTTTGACATAGGTCCCTAGTAGCCTAGACTGGTTTCAAACTCACTAAATGGCAGAGAATGACCTTGAATTCCTGGTCTTCTTGCCTCCTCTTTCCTAGTACTGGGATTATAGACAGTCACCATCACATCAACCTTTTGTTGTTTTCTAAGGCCTGGGATTCAGCTGTTCTATCAAGACTTTGAACACTTCTATATCCTCCAAAGAATCACGTTAGCTACAGTCAGGTCCTGCTACTTATGATCTGATCATAATATTATGGTCATAACTATACCACTTTGGCATGTGGATTAGTCTGAGCTGGAGACAAATGAAAATTCACAGATGCAGAAGGAAACCATGTTGGAGCTTCCCTGAGCCTACCAATAGCTGGGATTATAGGTGTGCTACCTCAATATGCAAAAAGTTGCTGATATTACATGTTTTATTGCCCTCCCTTTATTTCTCTCTTTTGAGACACTGTTTCTCGTAGCCTGGGCTGGCCTTGAATTTTGTATACAGTAGAGAATGATCTCAAGACTCTATCTCGAAAAACAAAAAACAGACAAGGCCTGGGAAAGTGGCTTAGTAGTAAAGAGTACTTACTGCTCTCAGAGAACCTAGGTTTGGTTCCCAGAACACACATGGTAGCTACTCACAACCCTCTGTAACTCCAGTTCCAGGGGATCTGACACCATCTCTGGCCTCCTTAAGCACCAGGCATACATATGATGCATATCCATATATACAGGCAAAATACTCATATATGTAAAACTAAATTAATAAAAATCCTTAAATAAGGAGTCAAACCTGATACTATCTTTCTGGAGAACAATTGGCATAATCAACCTTAAAATGTTTATAAGCATTGACTTATTACTGGGATTATGGTCCTAGACTAGAGGCTCAGCTCAGCTCTTACCAAGCCCAGTATGTTCGAATCACTGTGAGCACAAAGATGGCATGGCCAAGAAATAAGGCAATAGAAAAAAATACTACCTGAAGCAGGCAAGGAGTGCTCGGGGATTATTTCTAAAGTAATTCTGTCCCCAAAGGAAAGATGAAGATTTTACTGGCAGATTCTGTGCATACTCATATAGGGAAGCATTTTGGGGGTGGGAGCATTCTTGAACATGCTTAGTTTAAGGTGATGTTTAACAAGGAAAAATGGCAGGTATACTTCAGGGCATACTTGGCTCAAGTTCATTATTTTTCTTATCACCGGGACAAAATCCCTGGCAGAAACAACTGAAGGGAAGAGAAGTTTATTTCTGCTCATGGTTTCAAAGGTTCTAGTGTTGTTGATTGTCTTTGCTTTTTCAGGGGGCCCCACCACCTAGCTCCCAAATAAATCACACACGGATGTTTATCCTTAATTGTAAATGAACGGCCTTAGCTTGGCTTGTTTCTTTCCAGCTTTTCTTAACTTTAAATGATCCCATCTACCTTTGGCCTCTATTCCTTTTATCCTTCTCCATTCTTTCTTTGTTTCTTGCTCCATGTCTGGCTGTGTAGCTAAGTAGCTGGGTAGCTGGGTGGCTGACCCCTGAAAGTTCTCTTCCTTCCTCTCTGGTTCCTCCTTCTCTCTTCTCTCAGATTTCTCTTTCTATTAATTCTCTCTGCCCCAGCCCTGCCTATCCTTTCTCCTGCCTCACCATTGGCTGTTCAGTGCTTTACTAGACCATCAGGTGTTTTAGACAGGCACAGTACCACAGCTTCACAGAGTTAAACAAATGTGACATAAAAAAAAGTAACACACCTTAAAATATTCTACAACATTCTAGTATATCGTGTCACAGAAGGCGTGGTGGCTGGGACAGCTGTGTCCACAGCAGTGAGAGGCCTCCAGTGACTGGAAGTTTGCCTTTTTAAGGTGCATCCAAAAGTCCTGAGGTTGTATAAGAAAGGAATACAGTCGGTGGGCAATGTCAAAGATACAAAAATGACGTCAGTTAGGGCAATGTCTGGGTTATCCTTAGTAAGCGGTAGTCTGGTGATTTGAACAAAGACATTGTAAAAGCTGGTAGTTGGTATTGCATTGACTAAGGTAGCCCCGGGTCTTAGTTTCTTTTCCTAATGTGATAAAATACTCTGACAAAAGCAACTTCAGGCCAGTAGATGGTGGTGAACTCCCTTAATCCCAGCACTCAGAAGTCAGAGGCAGGTGGATCTCCGTGAGTTCAAGGACAGCCTGGTCTATAGAACAAGTTCCAGGACAGCCAGAGATATACACAAACAGACAACAAAACCACTTCAGAGAGAAAGGGTTTATTTTGGCTCTTAGTTCAAAGCACAGTCCATCATGGTGGGGAATCAAGCTTTAGACAGCTGGTCACCTCATACCCACTACTAGGAACAATGAGGGATGAATGCAAGCAAGTGCTCAGGTTTTCTTCATTTTGTTTTTATACAGTGCAGGCTCTCCTGCCCAGAGAATGGTCCCATTCACGAGTACAGTGGGTCTTTCTGTTATTTATTAAGTGGCTGTTTACCATGGGAGAAAAGCCATGAGGCACAACAAAACCCACTATAAGAGTTTATTAAGGGAATAGAGAGGGGGTGTGCACAGGCCTATGGGATGACCGTGCAGGAAGAAAGGGAAGGAATAGGTGGAACCCGCTTTTATAGGTCCCCCCAACACACACATGTGCATATGGGCTTACATAGCTACGCCATGCATGTGCATAGATTATGTGATCACACAGAGAATGGATAGCATAGGAAGTAAAGCCCTAGGATGACTAAGCATCTGGCCTGGCTACTGCACAGCATAGGCTCAGTGAAGTAGCTGGGGGAGTGGGTAGGAATTCTAACACTTTCCACATCAATTAACATAATCAAGGGTTGGGGATTTAGCTCAGTGGTAGAGTGCTTGCCTAGCAAGTACAAAGCCCTGGGCTTGATCCCTCAGCTAAAACAAAAAAACAAACAACATAATCAAGAGAATCACACACAGGGGGCTGGAGAGATGGCTCAGAAGTTAAGAGCACCGAATGCTCTTCCAGAGGTCCCGAGTTCAATTCCCAGCAACCACATGATGGCTCACAACCATCTGTAATGAGATCTGGTGCCCTCTTCTGTATACATAATAAATAAATAAATTTTAGAAAAGAGAGAGAATCACACACAGGTAGGCCCAGGAGCCCTTCTCCAAGGCAATTCTAGATCCTGCTGACAGTTAACACTGACCATCATGCTACAAATCTTGAAAATGCTTCAGTTACCCCATGTTCCCCCCGGCCCTCCCTGCTTTTTAGACAGGATCTCATGTATCCCATGCTGACCTCAAACTATGTAGTCAAGATGACCTTAAATGCCTGATTCTCCTGCCTCTACCTCCAGAGTGGTGTTAGCTTGACAGGCTGCACTACACTCCTACACACAGCTTTATGTAGTGCTAGAATTACTTTGTAATGCTAGGCAAGCACTCCATCCGACCTATCCCTAGTTCCTCAGTTACTCTAAGAATCTTGATGTCCTGGGAGAGGATTAGACATTTTAGATTACTGCTTCGTTTGTATACTATGTGTGTTTATGTATGCGTGTGAAGTGTGTGTGTTAGTGTTCTTGCACCTGTGTGTACACTTGCACCTGGAGATTAGGGGTGGATGTCCTGTGTATTTCTCATCACTCTCTGCCCTGCTTTTATTTGTTTGTTTATTTGGAGGCAGTCTCTCGCTAAACCTGGACTCACTGATTCACATAGGCTGACTACCAGGCAAGCCCTAGGCTTCTCCATCTCTTGCTCAGCTCTGAGATTGCAGGTGCGCTAACACACCTTGCTTTTTACATGGATGCTAGTGATCAAAGGTCCTCCTGTTTGTGCAGCAAGTGCTCTACTAACAGAGTCCGCTCCCCGCCCACATGAACACTTCTTTCATTACCATTTATTTCCTTCCTTTCCTTCCTTCCTTCCTTCCTTCCTTCCTTCCTTTCTTTCTTTCTTTCTTCTTTTGGTTTTTTGAGAAAGGGTTTCTCTGTGTAGCTTTGTGCCTTTCCTGGAACTCACTCTGTAAACCAGGTTGGCTTCAAACTCACAGAGATCCACCGGCTCTGCCTCCCTAGTGCTAGGATGAAAGGGATGTGCCACTGTGCTGAGTTACATCATTTATTTATTTATTTATTTATTTATTTATTTATTTATTTATTGAGTATTTACTTTGAGACAGGGTATTCTCTTTATTATGTAGCTCTGGCTGTCCTGGAACTCATTATATAAGCAAAGTTGGCCTTGAATTCACAGAGATCCACCTGCCTCTGCTTTGAGAGGCCTGGAATTAAAGGCGTGTGCCACTAGATGTGGCTTTTTTTAATTTAAAAAACTGTTTATACAATATATTCTGATTATATTCTCTCCCCCAACTCTTCCCAGATCCTCCCGCATTTCCTACCCACTCAACTTTATGTTCTTTCTTGCTCTTTAAAAACACAAAACAAAAAAACAAAACACACACTTTTTGTTTGTTTGTTTGTTTTGAGACTGGGTTTCTCTGTGTAGTTTTTTTTCTTTTGTTCATTTTTCTTATTAAGAAATTTTCTACTCACTCTACATACCACCCACAGATCCCACCTTCTCCCTCCTCCCACCCCACAGCCTTCTCTCCCAAGCCACCCCACATCCCCACATCCCCCAAATCAAGGATTCCCATGAGGAGTCAGCAGAGCCCAGCACACTGATCCTAGGCAGGTCCAAGCCCCTTCCCACTGCAACAAGGCTGCACAAGGCATCACACCACAGGCACTGGATTCCCAAAAGCCTGCCCATGTACCAAGGACAGATCCCGATCCCCCTGCCTGGGTGCCTCCCAAACAGTTCGAGCCAAACAACTGTTTTCCGTATCCAGAAGGCCTAGTCCAGTCCCATGGGGGCTCCACAGACACTAGTCTACAGTTCATGGGCTTCCACTAGTGTGGCCGGTCATCTCTGCACATCTTCCCATCATGATCTCAACATCTCCCACCTGCAGAATCGCTGCTCTCTCTCATTGATTGGATTCCCAGAGCTCAGCCTGGTGCCTGGCTGTGGATCTCTGCATCTGCCTCCATCAGTCACTGGACAAAGGCTCTATGATGACAATTAGGTTATTCACTAGATTGGTCACCAGAGTAGACAAGTCCAGGCACCCTCTGGACCACTGCCAGCAGTCCAGGGTGGGGTCATCCTTGTGGATTCCTGAGAGCCTTCCCAGCACCCTTCCTCTTCCTATTCCCATGATGTCCTCATCTATCATGGTATCTTCCTCCCTGTCCTTGTTCCAGCTTGACCTTCCCATTTCCCTATGTTCTCATCCCCCACTCCTTGCCCTCTGCCAACCCCCCACACCCAGTCTGCTCATGTAGATCTCATCCACTTCTCTTTTGCTGGGTCATCCATGTGTCCCTCCTAAGGACTTTCTTTCCCTGTTAGCTAGCCTCCCTGGAGTTGTGGGTTGCAGTCTGGCCATCCCTTCCCTCACATCTAGCATCACTTATGAGTAAGTACATACTATGTTTGTCCTTCTGAGTCTTGGTTACCTCACTCAGGATGATATTTTTCTAGTTTCATCCATTTGCCTGCAAATTTCATGATATCATTGATTTTACTGCTGAGTAGTACTCCATTTTGTATATGTGCCACATTTTCTTTATCCAGTCTTCAGTTGAGGGGCATCTAGGTTGTTTCTAAGTTCTTGCTATTATGAATAATGCTGATGTGAACATAGTTGAGCATGTGTCCTTGTGGTAAGATTGAACATTCCTTGGGTATATGCCTAAGAGTGGTATAACTGGGTCTTGGGGAAGAGTTATTCCCAATTTTCTGAGAAACCACCATACTGATTACCAGAGTGGCTGTATGAGTTTGCATTCCCACCAACAGTGGAGGACTGTTCCCCTTGCTCCACATCCTCTCCAACATAAGCTGTCTTCTCTGTTTTTTTTATCTTAGCCATTCTGACAGGTGTAAGATGGTATTTGAGTTGTTTTGATTTGCATTTTCCTGATGAATAAGGATGCTGAGCAATTCCTTAAATGTCTTTCAGCTATTTGAGATTCTTCTGTTGAGAATTCTCTGTTAAGCTTTGTAGCCCATTTTTTAATTGAATTGTTCAGTATTTTGAAGTCTAGCTTTTTGAGTTCTTTATATATTTTGAAGATCAGCCCTCTGTCAGATGTGGGGTTGGTGAAGATCTTTTCCCATTCTGTAGGCTGTCGTTTTGTCTTATTGGTCATGTCCTTTGCTCTACAAAAGCTTCTCAGTTTTAGAAGGTCCCGTTTATTAATTGTTGCTCTCAGTGTCTGTGCTACTGGTGTTATATTTAGGAAGTGGTCTCCTATGCCAATTCGTTCCAGGCTACTTCCTACTTTCTCTTCTATCAGGTTCAGAGTAACTGGATTTATGTTGAGGTCTTTGATCCACTTGGACTTGAGTTTTGTGCATGGCAACAGATGTGGATCTATTTGCAGTTTTCTGCATGTTGACATCCAGTTATGCCATCACCATTTGATGAAGATGCTTTCTTTTTTCCATGGTACACTTTTGGCTTCTTTGTCGAAAATCATATGTTCATAGGTTTTTGGATTAATGTCAGGGCCTTCAATTCAATTCCATTGGTCTGTATGTCAGTTTTTATGCCAGTACCAAGGTGTTTTTATTACTATAGCTCTATAGTAGAGCTTGGGGTTAGGGATGGTAATGCCTCCAGAGGTTGCTTTATTATACAGGATTCTTTTAGTTATCCTAGGTTTTTTGTTTTTCCATATAAAGTTAAGTATTCCAAGTCTGTAAAGAATTGTGTTGGGATTTTGATGGGGATTGCACTGAATCTGTAGATTGATTTTGTTAAGATTGCCATTTTTACTATGTTAATTCTACCTATCCATGAGCGTGGGAGATCTTTCCATTTTCTGATATCTTCTTCAATTTCTTTCTTCAGAGACTTAAAGTTTTTATCATACAGGTCTTTCACTTGCTTATTTAGAGTTACCCCAAGGTATTTTATATTATTTGAGGCTATTGTAAAGGGTGATGTTTCTCTGATTTATTTCTCAGCCCATTTATCATTTGTATATAGGAGGGCTACTGATTTTTTTTATTAGTTAATCTTGTATCCTGCTACCTTACTGAAGGAGTTTACCAGCTGTAGGAGTTCCCTGGTAGAATTTTTGGGGTCACTTATGTATACTATCATATCATCTGCAAATAGTGAAAGTTTAACTTCTTCTTTTCCAATTTGTATCCCCTTGATCTCCTTTTGTTGTCTTATTGCTCTGGCTAGAACTTCAAGTACTATGTTGAATAAGCAAGGGGAGAGTAGACACCCTTGTCTTATTTCTAATTTTAGTGGAATTGCTTTGAGTTTCTCTCCATTTAATTTGATGTTAGCTGTTGGCTTGCTGTAAATTGCCTTTATTATGTTTAGATGTGTTCCTTGTATTCCTGATCTCTCTAGAACCCTTATCATGAAGGGGCGTTGGTTTTGTCAAAGGCCTTTTCAGCATGTAATGAGATGATCATGGGTTTTTTTTTTCTTTCAGTTTGTTTATATGGTGTATTACATTGACAGATTTTCATATGTTGAACTATCCTTGCATCCCTGGGATGAAGCCTACTTGGTCATGGTGGATAATTTTTTGAGGTGTTCCTGCATTCAGTTAGCCAGTATTTTATTGAGTATTTTTGCATCAATGTTCATGAGGGAGATTGGTCTGTAATTCCCTTTCTTTGTTGCATCTTTGAGTGGTTTGGGTGTCAGGGTAACTGTAGCCTCATAAAAAGAATTTGGTAATGTTCCTTCTGTTTCTATTGTGTGGAACAATTTGAAGAGTATTGGTATTAGCTCTTCTTTGAAAATCTGGTAGAATTCTGTGCTGAAACCACCTGGTTCTGGGCTTTTGGGAGATTGGGAGACTTTTAATGACCATTTCTATTTCCTTAGAGGTTATTGGTCTATTTAAATAGTTTATCTGGTCTTGACTTAACTTTGGTATGGGGTACCTGATAGGAAATCACAACATGTCCACACGGTTGGGCTTTCCCAGCCAACTGCCTAGTTATTTCTGGTCCAAAATAGCCATTTCCAGGTCAGAACATCTTGCGTGACTAGGACTCCATGGCTTTTACATGGTTGCGTAAAGCGCGTGCGGCCATGTAATCTATGCGCATGTGTGGAGTAGCCACATGCGGTCCTGTACGCATGTGCAGCCCACTCTTTAAAAAGCTGGCACCATTTTGCACAAGTCTCTCCTCTTCTCTCTCTCCTCATCCTCTCTTCTCTCCTCACTCACGTGTGTGCTTCACACAGGCCTGTCACCTCTATCCTCTACCCTATATTAATAAACTGCTCTTCTGTGGATTTGTCGTGTTCAGGACGTGTTCCTCGCGGGGTAAGAGCGCCGATAAATAACTAACATTGGTGCTGTGAGGGAACGGGTGCTTCCGGGCGCCCTGCGCCTAGAAACCCAGGAACAGGGGATGGAAACTCTGCGCTACACAAACCAGGAACTCTGCTCTGTTCACGACAGATCACTCTCCATTAGCCTGGTCGCACAAATCCGCATGCAACACCGCTACTGATTGGTGAGTTTTCCCCTATCACAGGCCCAAATTTCCAGCCACCTCCCACGTCTGCAGCTTGAGATATTTTTCGCCATGGGACCACCACCATCAGGTGCGTCCTGGGGCTGTGTGAAGCTGGCACGTTCTTCGTGCCCAACAGGGCGGCTGGACGTTAAGGGCTCCCGGGGAGTCCTTGCTTCACACAGCTGGCAGCTTGTGCCCAAGATCCGCCAGGCCTCCGGGAGGTCTTAGCTCCGGATCACATTTATTTTTTTAATTTTTTGTTTTTGCCTCTCCGCTGCAGACATGGGAAATAAGGCTTCCAACCCGATCCCTTAGGCTGTCTTCTTGAGGCTTTACTTAAAGATTCCTAAGCTCATCCGTCTCTGTACTGAGAGATGGCCCAAGTATGCTTTAAAAAATAACAAAAGATCCCGATACTTTATGGGAGTTATCTAATTCTGGCCAGCGAACAGGCAAATGGAAAGTGTTGCTCTTTATCTTAGCTTTCTCTCTCTCAATAAAGCTCTAGAAAGGTAACCATGGCTTGTGACTCTTCCGTCAACCAGCACGCACCTCCAGTTGGCCACCGCGGGTGGTAGCCAGCCATGGGAAGCACAGCTTTCCACTATTGATACTGCCATGATTTTTCACAGTGAGTCTGCTGTTCTAATGGCTGAAATCTGAGCTATATGTTTGCAACAGACAATCCCAGGGGTTGTCCAGTTTGTGCTGGCATTAGCGGGCACAATTTTGCTCCCGACGAGAAGGAGCAAAAATGGTGTCTGGGGTCTACCAGGTGGACCCACGGCAGCGCAGTCGCAGCTCTTCCCATCCCTTGATGAAAGTGGGGGGACTTGAGCTGATCTTAGATCTTACTTCATTCTCAGGACGCCTGAGTTGAAGTCTGATCCTGGTTTGTTATTTTAATTTTTTATTTTCCAATCAGCTACAGCCATGGGACAGAGGGCAGATACCATCCACTGACATTGGCGGATGGGGTGGGTACCGGTAAATCTGGCCACTTAACAGCTTTGCGGTACCGGGTAAACCTGACCGCATAACAGTGTGGCAGGTACTTCAGCCAGCGAAAGGGAAAATAAGAGTTATTTCATCTCCAAGCTTTCTGCTAAAGCTCTAAACCCTGTCTTTCCTTTCCCACTAAGGCGTCTGCCACATGTAACCTTTTCTGTCTGACCTTTGCACCGGCGGTGGGCGGGCTCAAATGCGCAGGCTTGGGTGGTTTCTAAGACTCGCCCTAACTCACCTTAACTCCACCCACTCATTCTCAAACTGATTTGAGAACCACAGATGGGTCTAAAAGCAGCTGAGATCTAAACAATTAAGTTTACAATAATCGGGATGGCTCCTAAGCCAAAAAAAAATCAGCTTATAGCCTCAGGCAAGTCTTCCAAAGGATCAGTTTACAGTCTGCCTACTGGCAGATCTTCCAAAAGCTGTCCTTTAGCCACCAATTGTCAGGAAAAATTCAGGACACAGAGTAAAATCCATCTCTTGTTCCCTGGAGAGCAAGGCTTCTGACCGCAGTGGCAAAAGAGTCATCTGTGGTGTTTAAGGTGTGCCAGGGAAGAGATAAAAGCCCGAAAATAAAATTGCCAAGTGCCGGTACTCGCTGACTCCCGAAAGCTGTTGGGTCCCTGTTTTAAGTGAAAAAGGCCATGGGCTTTGTTAAAGGTGCTGCCTAGAAAGACAACCAGTCAGCTGACTGCCCCCAGGTGCCAAGACACATGGGTACATCAAGCTAAGACCTCCAGCAAACCTAAGCTTGGCTACAGACACAACAAGGAACCCAGAACTCAGCAGGGAAGTGATCAGTTTCTTTCCTTCTGGACACCAGAGCCATTGACTCAGTCCTGGGAGTTTTAGGATGTCACTCCTCCTTTCTATTGTTGGGAACAGAGGACAGCCTTATTTACCTCACCAGATTTAATTGTACTTTCAGAGTTACTTAATGAGAAAGATTTCCAACTAAGATAAGAGCTCATTGTCTCACTTTAAAGTTACCGCCTGTGTTTCTCATGTGCATACAGACAGGGCCATGATCTTTGCCTTGTCCCTAATTCAAAAAAATAAGTTATCTTCCATTCTCAAGCTCCAGAGGACACCAGGATCCACTGCCTTGTCACCAATTCCAAAGGAATAAGGTATCACCCCTTCCTTTCCCAACTAGGGCCACACAGGGCCAGAGGCAAAAGGGACCATCAAAATATCCAGGCGGTAAGGATATAACAGTCTATCACTACTCAATACTCAGCAACTGATCACCTGTGTAAATATTAAACTAACAAAACAAACAGGTGCCTTAAATAAACCACCTGGAATAATGCTTGTCTCAGGTAAAAATTAAGCAGAGTACTAAAACATCACAGCCACCTTTTTAACATGTCTCCATCCAGACAGGCCAGATCTACCTCAGATAAATGTCAACTCCAAAAATAAAATAATGAGTCTTTTGTCTAAGCTTTTTATGTCACCAGTGTCTTCTCAGACAGAAGGTTCCCAGCCACACCATAAAGGATGGACAGCTGCAGGACAAGGCATGACAGAACTTCATCCCAGGACCAGCCACACCATGGAGGATGGACACAGCTGCAGGACTTCATTCCAGGACTTCAGGAGGCAGCTTCTCCATCTCCCCCCAAGAACCAATCAACGTCCACCATTCAGCCTGAAGCAGTCTTTGAGAGAAACAGCGCCCCATACCCATCTATCCACATTTTTTTTTCTTTTTTTAAGAACATATGAGTCGGGTATGATAGGAAATCACAACATGTCCACACGGTTGGGCTTTCCCGGCGGACCGCCTAGTTATTTCTGGTCCAAAATAGCCATTTCCAGGTCAGAACATCTCGAGTGACTAGGACTCCATGGCTTTACATGGTTGCATAAAGCGCACACAGCCTTGTAATCTATGTGCATGTGTGGAGTAGCCACATGTGGTCCTGTACGTATGCGCAGCCCACTCTTTACAAAGCTGGTGCCATTTTGCACAGATCCCTCTTCTCTCCTCTCCTCTCTCCTCTTCTCTCCTCTCCTCACTCACCTGTGCCTGTCACCTCTATCCTATATTAATAAACAGCTCTTCTGTGGATTTGTCATGTTTGGGAACGTGTTCCTCGCAGGGTAAGAGCACTGCTAAATAACTAACAGTACCTATCCAAAAAAATCGTCCGTTTCTTTCAGATTTTCCAATTTTGTGGAGTACAGTTTTTTTGAAGTATGACCTGATGATTCTCTGGATTTCCTCATTGTCTGTTGTTATATCTCCCTTTTCATTTCTGATTTTGTTAATTTGGATTCTCTCTCTTTCTCTCTCTCTCTCTGCTTTTTGGTTAATTTGGATAAGGGCTTGTCTATCTTGTTGATTTTCTCCAAGAACCAACTCTTTGTTTCATTGATTCTTTGTATTGTTCTCTTTGTTTCTATTTTATTGATTTCAGCCCTCAATTTTATTATTTCCTGGCGTCTGTTTCTCCTGGGTGAATTTGCTTCTTCTTGTTCTAGAGCTTTCAGATGTGCTGTTAAGTCACTAGTATGAGATTTATCCAACTTCTTTATGTGGGCATTTAGAGCTATGAATTTCCCTCTTAGCACTGCTTTCATAGTGTCCCATAAGTTTGGGTATGTTGTACATTTGTTTTCATTGAATTCTAGGAAATCTTTAATTTCTTTATTTCTTCCTTGACCATTAGTAATTCAACTGGGCATTATTCAGTTTCCATGAGATTTTAGTCTTTCTGTAATTTTTGTTGTTGTTGAAACCTAACTTAAGGCATGGTGGTAGGATAAGATACAGGAGGGTATTTCTTTTTTTTTTTTTGTATCTTGAGATTTGCTTTGTGACCAAGCATATGGTCAATTTTGGAGAAGGTTCCATGGGGTTCTGAGAAGAAGGTATATTCTTTTGTGTTAGGGTGGAATATTCTGTAGATATCTATAAAGTCCATTTGAGACATGATGTCTGTTAGTTCCCTTATTTCTCTGTTAAGTTTCTGTCTGGCAGACCTGTCCATTGGTGGGAGTGGGGTGTTGAAGTTTGCCACTACTAGTGTATGGGATTTGATGTGTGATTTAAGCTTTAGTAATGTTTCTTTTATGAATGTAGGTGCCCTTGTATTTGGGGCATAAATATTCAGAATTGAAACTTCATCTTGTCAATTTTCCCTGTGATAAATATGTAATGTCCTTCCCAATCTCTCTCGATTGATTTTAGTTTGAAGTCTATTTTATTTTAGATTTTAGAATAGCTACACCAGCTTGCTTCTTAAATCCATTTGATTGGAAAGTCTTTTCCCAGCCTTTTATTCTGAGACAGTGTCTGTGTTTGAAGTTGGGGTGTTTCTTGTATGCAGCAAATGGATGGATCTTGTTTTCATATCCATTTTGTTAGCCTGTGTCTTTTTATAGGTGAATTGAAACCATTGATATTGATGGATATTAATGACCAGTTATTGTTAATTCCTGTTATTTTTTGGTGGAGTGTTGTATGTTTCCCTTCTTTGGTATTTGTTGGTGTGGTACTATCTATTGCCTGTGTTTTCATGGGTGTATCTAACTTCCTTAGGTTGGATTTTTCCTTCAAGTGCTTTTTGTAGGGCTGGATATGTGGACAGATATTGTTTAAATCTGGTTTTATCATGAAACATTTTGTTTACTCTGTCTATGTTGATTGAGAGTTTTGCTGGGTATAATAGTCTGGGTTGACATCCATGGTCTCTTAGTATCTGCATATCATCTCTCCAGGACCTTCTGGTTTTTAGAGTATCCATTGAGAAGTCAAGTGTTATTCTTATGGATCTACCTATATATGCTACTTGGCCTTTTTCCTTTGCAGCTCTTAATATTTTTTCCTTTATTCTGTATGTTTAGTGGTTTGATTATTATGTGGTGAGTGGACTTTTTGATCCAGTCTATTCGGTGTTCTGTAACCTTCTTGTATCTTTATAGGCATTTCCTTCTTTAGGCTGGGAAAGTTTTCTTCTGTGGTTTTGTTGAATATATTTCTGTGCCTTTGAGTTGGTATTCTTCAACTTTTTTTATCCCTACTATTCTTGGGTTTAGTCTTTTCATGGTGTCCCAAATTTCCTGGACATTTTGGGTCATGACTTTCTTGGCTTTAATGCTTTCTTTGACTGATGAATCTATTTCCTCTACCGTATCTTCAACACCAGAGGTCTGCTCTTCCATCTCTTGCATTCTGTTGGTTGTGCCTGCATCTGTAGTTCCTGTTCATTTACTCAGATTTTCCACTTCCAGCATTCCATCAGTTTGTGTCTTTTTTATTGTCTCCATTTCAGTTTTCAAATCTTGAACTGTTTCCCTCACTTGTTGAATTGCTTTCTCTTGGCTTTCAAGGGATTCACTGATTTCTTCCTTTTTTTTTTTTTTTTTTTTTTTTTTTTTTTTTTGACTTTTCCTTGAATTCTTTAAGGGAATTTTTCATTTCCTCTTTAAAGATCTCTATCATCTTCTTAAGGTAATTTTTAAAGTTGATTTCTTCTGTTTCTTCTGTGTTGGGATGTTCAGGTCTTGCTGATATAGGGTCTGATGGAGCCATATTGGTTTTTATGTTGTTGACTGTATTTTTGCACTGGCATCTACCCATCTATTTCTTCACTAGGTGCAAGCTGTGTTTGTGTCTGAGGGAGCCTCTCTTGATCTGATTGATACTCTTGGTCTAGTGGGTACTGATGGACTCTTTGTCTCAGGGAGCAGCTCTTAGTCCAGTTGGCACTCATGGGCTCTGTCTCAGGGAGTAGCTGCAATCTCGGCAGGTGGGTGGGTTGGGAGGGGTGGGGCTTGTGGGTTACAGAGTCTGGTGGGGGATGGTGGTAGTCTGACCTGTCTGCAGGAGGTCTGCCTGCCGACTGACCTGAAACTAGGACTACAATGGGTGGTGGTGTAGGGGTGTAGGGTTGTGCCCCTGGGCCCAAAGCCTAGGGGCTGGGGTGTTCGGGTATGAGGATAAACACTCACCTCTTAGTCCAATTGGGTGCTGGCATGCTCTGTCTCAGGAAACAGTCGCAGTCTCCTCTGTGTAGTTTTGATGCCTGTCCTGGATCTTGCTCTGTAGACCAGGCTGGCCTGGAACTCACAGAGAGCCTCCTGGCTCTGCCTCCCAAGTGCTGGAATTAAAGGCGTGCACCACCACTGCCCAACCCACACACATTTTTTTCTTTTTTTTTTTTTTTTTTTTGAGCTGAGGATCGAACCCAGCGCCATGCCCTTGCTAGGCAAGTGCTCTACCACTAAGCTAAATCCCCAACCCCCACATTTTTAATGATAGAAATAGAAACAGTTAATTAAGAGGAAAGAAAGGCACTGTTAGGGTTATTCCAGAGCCACAACAGGGAAATTTTGTTTTATTTCCCCCACATAAACACAGGTTCAAGGAAGTTGGGCCTTGGTGGCTGGGGGTATGTGCCCTGATCCTCTCGAGTAAGCACAGGCCAGGCTCAGGGGTGAGTGGCCACCGCCTGGGCATCAAGGTTCTCTATAGACCATGGGGTAAGGACTCCCCAGAGCAATATATGGGAAATGAAAGCAGGGTATGGCTGATAGGCCACAGGACCCACTGACCCTCACCAGTGGATGTGGCTATAGTCATGACAGACAGAAAAAGGATCACACTGTCTTCCACCTCTGATGCGGACGTTAGTGTTGTGACTGGACAAGCTGCAGTTAATGCAGGAAAAACTGAAGCTCAGCTGTACACACCCACCTTCTGTTTATTTATTCTTTGAGACAGGATCTCGTGTAGCCCTTGCTGGCCTCAACCTTCCGATGCTCTCATTTCCAGTGAGTGCTGGGTTTGCGAGAGTTACACCACCACCCTCAGCTTTGCTTGCCTGTTTTAAAATTTAAAATCATTTTACCTGTGAGTGCCACAGTATGCGTTGGAGATCTGAGGACAACCTGAAGGGGTCAGTTCTCTCCTACAACCATATGGGTCCCAGGGATGGAGCAAAGGTCATTAGGCTTGATGGCAAATACCTTGACTTACTGCGCCATCTTGCCCAAGCCTTTATATGCCCATTTTTGGGAAATGCATTTCTCTGGTAGAAAAGTATTGTTGAAGACCACTGCTATAGTAGATCCCCAGGTTCAACATGGCAGCTTTAACACTATAACTATAAAGATGAAGTAGCTGGAGGCATATGTGATTAAAATAAAAGCAAGAAAAAGACTATCTTACAAAGTGTGTTACTCTTAGAATACTCCTCAGCAATTGATAGAACATCAATATGTGTGTGTTCGAGACCACGGGTCAAGGTGTTTGTGGGGTCAAACTGAGAGTCCCAGGTAGTCTGCCAGGCTCCTGTGACAAGTGCCTTTACCTGCTGAGGCATCTCATTGGTCCTTGTTTTATTTTGAGTCTGGGTCTCAAATAGCCTCTGTAGACCAGCACCCACATTTGTTAGGGACCAAGATGTCAGGAACCAAACATGAACCATGGAAAGTACTAGCTAGGCCAGAGAACAAGTCATAAGCCCACTGCCCTTCCCCAGAGCAGTAACACCTGTTTACTAACCCGAGGCTCCCAAAGATAAGAACATCCCACAGTCAGGTGCCATGGCAACCGAATGTAAAGAGCATTCCATGGTCAGCTAGCCTAGCAACAGAACAAATGGCCCCTGACCAGTGACCTTAGCCGACTTCCTGCAGTTGCAGGACCTGCATGTCTCCCACGTTCTGCACCCCTTCCACGCCCCTTCCCCTTCCCTCCTTCCTGCCCCCTCCCCTCTTATGCTATATAAGCCATGCGGAGGAAAATAAAGATTGGCGGCTTGATCAGAATTCTGTCTTGCTGTTGTCTCTCGTGTCGCCTTCCCTTTCATTCATTCCCACAGGTGGGTCGCCCCCGTTGACACCCCGCTGGCCGGGGCAGACATTAAACCTGGAGTGGTGGCACATGGCCTGCATTTTCAG
This sequence comes from Onychomys torridus, assembly GCF_903995425.1. Taxonomy (NCBI): domain Eukaryota; kingdom Metazoa; phylum Chordata; class Mammalia; order Rodentia; family Cricetidae; genus Onychomys; species Onychomys torridus. The sequence continues at coordinate 62,909,125 of NC_050444.1, read as the reverse complement.
CCCTGAGGAGGTAGACGCAGGGAGATCAGGAGTTTGAGGTCATCCTTAGCTACAAGTTCCAGGACATCCTGGGCCACATGAGACCCTTTCTCAAACTAACACAACAAACGAACAGCCGCGAGATTGAGTTGATTTAATAAAAAGTTGAATGGCCAATAGCTAGACAGGAGAGGACAGGTGGGACTTCTGGGGAGAGAGAGGAACTGGGGGTGGGTGGTCTGAGAGGCAGAGATTCTCCAGCCAGATCCAAAGAAAGTCAGACATACTGTACTAAGGAGAGGTAACAAGCCATGTGGCAGAACGTAGATTAATATAAATGGGTTAATTAAAGGTTTTTTTGAGACAGGGTTTCTCTGTGTAGCTTTTGGCGCCTATCCTGGAACTCACTATGTAGACCAGGCTGTAATTAAGAGCTAGTTGGGAACAAAGCTAAGATAAGGCCAAGCATTCGTAATTAATAATAAGTCTCTGTGTCATTATTTGAGAGCTGGTGATCCAAAGAAAGTCTATATACACCTAGGCAATTAGTTTGTTGTTGTTGTTATTATTATTCCTTTTATTTTCTTGAAGCACTAAGGCTTCCATGCATGCTAAGCAAGCACTCTGCCACTAAGCTAAACCCAGCCCTGAGTTTCTGAGCTATTGAGGTTCCTTGTTTACTCACTCTCCTGTGTGTTGATCTCACTGTGAGAAAATGAAGAGGTAAAACTTTGTACTTCTTTTGTCTGTTTC